>NW_027397088.1:13539937-13687645 GCF_003265705.2 Callorhinus ursinus | reverse complement strand
AGGAGGGGGAGGAGGGGGAGGAGGGGGAGGAGAGGAGAGGTGGGAGAGGAGAGGTGGGGGAGGAGAGGAAGGGAGGAGGGCGGAGGAACAGGTGAGGGGGAGGGGGGAGGAGGGGGGAGAGGAGGGGGGAGGAGGGGAGGGGGGAGGAGGGAAGGGGAAGGAGGGGGAGGAGGGGGAGGAGGGGGAGGAGAGGAGAGGTGGGAGAGGAGAGGTGGGGCGGAGGGGAGGGGGGAAGGGGCGGAGGGGGAGGGGGGAGGAGGGGGAGGAGGGGGCAGGGGCAGCTGAGGGGAGAGAAGGAGTGAGAGGAAGGAGAGAAAGCCTAATTTAAAACATCAAAGCTCTTAGAAAATAAAAACGAAGAATACTCAATACACCATTTAAACCACTGCATACATGTGCATTGAAAGAGTCATTCAATAAGCAAAAAAAACCACCTTTGTCTTGGGAACCCCCAGTGCCGGAAGGAGCCTCGGCAATTAACTTCACCCCAGCTGTGTGCATTCGAACACGAACAGGCTCCCGACCAGGACCCGCATCGTTCCTGCCCCCTCGTCATTCTGCACGGCACCTGGTAGGTGTGATTCCAATGCTGACAATAAAGGAGCTTGATTTCTCTCCTCTAACATGACACCAAGAGCTGTGGCGTGGTCTGCAAAATTCTTTTCCCTCCAAAACTGTCTGGAGTTTTAAGGGTTCAAATCCTGACAAAGCAATGCAGAAAATGGAATCCAACTCGAGAAATATGCACACATATTTCACACACGGCTTTCCGGGCCCCGCGGAGGGGACCAGTCCCCCTTACCTTTATCATAGATTTCCTTCAAGACCCCTCGTTTTATCAGCTCCTCTCTGCTTTGCCTCATTGATATTTTCCTTTCCAGGGCTACAAGCAAAACACAGAGAAGCAGGTGTGAGTCGGTAACAAAGACATTTTTCAAAGGAATCATATGTTACCATGTATTAAAAAGTAACATACGGGAAAGCTTCTATAAGTTACATTTTATTTATGCAAATTAATGAAATCCGAAACCCATTTTAATCAGATTATATCACTGAATCTTCAAAATGATCTTCAAACAACCTATGAGGTAGGTGCTTTTATTTCATTTTATTTCACCCCGCTTTATTGTGGAGTAATCTGTAGCATAGAGAAACTCAACAACTTGTCAGAGTAACAGAACTGCTAAGAGGAGCCAGGATTCAAAGGCAGAAACGCTATCTCCAATCTCAGCACAATCTCTGTGTCACAGTGCATCATCCTGATTGTGGCATTTCCTTTTAAGTAGGATTTCTTTAATTATGTTGTTCGTATGGATCATGTCTCACGGAGGATTTTGTTGCTTCCCAACTATTAAAAAAATGGTATGAAAATAGCTCTTACAAAGCTCTCTGGATTGAGAGATTGGGGGGGTGGGGGCAGGTAGTGGGGGACCCCTGTGGGACAGGTGTCCATTGCATTCCTCTCTTAGGCTCCAAATACAGGCAGACAAGCGAGGTGTGAGCTGCCCACTTACACATCGCACCTCCACCGGGATCCAGGTGAGCCCCTAAGCCAAACACTCAAGCAGGTGGCCCTGGAGGAGGGAAGAGGGGAGGTTTCTCTTGGATCAGTGGGTATGAGAGAGGGCAATTTGAGCGAAAACAGAGCCCATGAGTGGAAAAGTGAGGGGCAGCACCGAGGGCAGGTCTGTGGATCGAGGTAAGGTGGGGGAAGTCAGCAGAGCCCACGGAAGGGAGTAAGCCACCCCAGCAGTAGATATTTGTTTCTACATGAACACTGAGTGGAGGAGGGGAGAGGTTATTTTGGTTGCTTTTGTCAGCCTGAGAATCTCCACATCCTTTGGATACAGTTATTCTGCAGGGAGGGGGGAAGCCAGTTATAAAATAAAGAAACTTTTATGCAGACAAATTCATACACAGATTAATTATGCACACACAGAGCTCAGGAGACTTTAGTCCAAAGAATACAAGTAGGCGCTAGAAAGCAAGCAAGGAAACAGGGCTAGGATTCTGTTACCTACTAGCCAAGTGACCTTGGTCAAGTCACTTTGCCAGTCTGAGAAAACACTCATGCCTCAGCCCCAGCTTCTCTGATTTAATAGGTCCAGCGTGGGACCTGGACATCTGTATTGCCATGAAGAGCTCTCTGGGTTATTCTCAGTCATATCAAGGTTGAAAATCACCTTCTATATGTTTTTGGGACTTACTATTTTTAAAATATTTTAACTCTCTCTTATAATGAATTAAGTGGCGTAAGGCAGCAAAATAAATATGAGGTTAGACTGCACTCCCATAAAACTTCCTGAGAACATATTAATAGTAAAATGGACACATATATATATATACACCCACAGAAGTGAGGTCAGGAGGGTTGTATGGAGGTCAAGTCATAAAGATGGGTGTAGAAATCACTGGAATGGTGCTTGTTTGGGGGGGTGTGGAGTTTTATTACTCATACCAAATGACATGGCGTGGGTGCAAAGAGGACAGAAAGATGTCCTCTGTGCAGAAGAGGACCGCCCAGAGAAGGGAGGGAGAACCGCACGCAGTTAGGTTAGAAAGTTCTGTCTGCTTTTGTTAGGAGTGAGCTGGGCAGTTTGGGAGTCAGGGCCACGGTCCCCAACAAGAAAATATGGAGTCAGGATAGCTAAAATAAAACAGCACTAACATCCTGACGTGCAGCTCAGACAGGACCACACTAGTATTCTGCTTTGCGGCCTTTGCAGAAATCACCTCTGTAAAACGTCCTAAAAGACAATTAACCACAAAGCATTTGTCAGTATTATGGGCAAGGGGCAGCTAAGACCTAAGCACCTGGACGTCAGCAAAAAGAGACGATCAGCTCAGAGACATTAACCTAATAGGTAGACAGATACATGACCAAAGCCCTGACTGGCACAACTCGGCACAACCTGATTGCTTAAGAAAGTTCGGCAAAAGAGCTCATAAAATCCCCTAAACTTACAAACTCTGAGGGCAAGCCACTCGAGCCCCCCTCCCTCTTCGGGAGCTTTATACTCTTGCTCAATAAACTTTGCTTTGCTGTCCACCACTCTTTGTCTGGCCTACCTCTTCATTCTTCGAAGCGGCATGACCAAAAACCTCGGCACGAAGGGGACAAAAATCCTGTTAACACTTTTAAGCAAAGATTTGCTTAGTGGCACAGTGGGAAAATACTGGACAGGCAAGGTGAAGCAGCGGTTTTAAAGCAAAGACTCTGTTAACAGATCTTGTGGGTGGCATCAAGCCACCCAGAAAGCACGCATAAAGAGGTGCTTCGCCAACCCTGTATTGAACCACAGATTGAGTAATTTCCCTTAATCAAAATGAGGTTTCTCCAAATAACGCAATATATGTTAAGGAAAAAAAAAAAAGAAGAAGAAGATAGAAGGAGGGGAAGAATGAAGAGGGGAAAATCGGAGGGGGAGACGAACCATGAGAGACGATGGACTCTGAAAAACAAACTGAGGGTTCTAGAGGGGAGGGGGGCGGGGGGATGGGTTAGCCTGGTGATGGGTATTAAAGAGGGCACATTCTGCGTGGAGCACTGGGTGTTGTGCACAAACAATGAATCATGGAACACTACATCAAAAACTAATGATGTAATGTATGGTGATTAACATAACAATAAAAAATTTAAAAAAAATGAGGTTTCTCAGGGGCTTTTCAAAGCCACAGACAGAAGTGGCAGGACCTGGGGCCCAGCACTGAAGGAAGAATCTGCAGCAAGGTGGGCAAAGCCATGGGCTTGGTTGTCTGAGATGGCAAGTTTCAGTAGAACATGGGTGCTCCCAAGCCAACCACTGAGCCATGCGGACCTCCGTGGGCTCCCTGCGCTCATCCAACAGTGACAGATTCCCTGTCCATGGCAAAAGGCACTCCTCCAGGGGCTAGTGATGGAAGGGACAGTCCCTACCCTCGCAGAGTTGACAGACTAATGTGTGGTTCAGACGGTCATCAAGTAGTATTAGCTAATGTGTGATTACAAATTGAGGTAAGTCCTGTTAAAAGAAAGGGACCACATTCTACCAGACATATGATCAGTATGAAGGCTTTTTTTAAGTTTTTTATTGTTATGTTAATCACCATACATTACATCATTAGTTCTTGATGCAGTGTTCCATGATTGTTTGTGCATAACACCCAGTGCTCCACGCAGAATGTGCCCTCTTTAATACCCATCACCAGGCTAACCCATCCCCCCACCCCCCTCCCCTCTAGAACCCTCAGTTTGTTTTTCAGAGTCCATCGTCTCTCATGGTTCGTCTCCCCTTCCGATTTCGCCCCCTTCATTCTTCCCCTCCTGCTCTCTTCTTCTTCCTTAACATACATTGCATTATTTGTTTCAGAAGTACAGATCTGTGATTCATCAGTCTTACACAATTCACAGTGCTCACCATAGCACATACCCTCCCCAATGTCTATCACCCAGCCACCCCATCCCTCCCACCCCCCACCACTCCAGCAACCCTCAGTTTGTTTCCTGAGATTAAGAATTCCTCATATCAGTGAGGTCATATGATACATGTCTTTCTCTGATTGACTTATTTCACTCAGCATAACACCCTCCAGTTCCATCCATGTCGTTGCAAATGGCAAGATCTCATTCCTTTTGATGGCTGCATAATATTCCATTGTGTATATATACCACATCTTCTTTATCCATGACGAAAGGCTTTTCTGAGGAAAAGACCCACAAGCGGGGTTTGGAAGATGAATATCTATCATCTCGGCAAGGGCAGTCAGGGAAGGGCTGAGGGAGACACTCCAGACCCAGCAAGCTGGGCAATGGCTCCTGATGGAGGAGTCATGGTGCTGTTGGCGAAGAGAGAGGCCCCGATGTTACTGCAGCACTAGATGGAGGAGGACTCGAGATGTGGCCAGAGGGCTGGGGCGGCTGGGCCACGCAGGGCCTCACGGACCATGTTATTCTAAGGGCAATGGGAATAAACCATGAGAGATCAAAGCCCGCTTCACCATGGAGAATGGATTGGAGGAAGGCCGGTTCTAGGGGATTCCCTAGTCTAGGCAAGAAATGATGGTCGCTTGGACCCAGATGCTGGTGATGGAGACGCAGGCAAAGGATGCATTCAAGTCATGGGAAGGTGGCAAGGTTGCCATGGTGTCAAGTTAAGGATGTGAAGGAAGAGGGGTCAAGGGCAATTGCTTGTTTCCTGACTTGCATAGTTGAATGGATGGTGGTGTTGATGACTCCGTGGGGGATGTGGGTTGAGAATCAGGTTTGTAGGGAAGATGGTGAGCCCAGTGTTAGCTATGCTTAAGAGGGGATAACAAGTACATGCTGGGGAAATGTGGCTGCCTACTTTCTAAAACAAGGATTAACTAAGGGGTTAACTAAGACCATGCTATTCTGGCATAGACCATGATAAACTCTTTCAAGTACCAGTGTTTTTCAAACTTCTCCACGGAAACACTCCTAATGGCAAAGCAGTAGTGCCAGGGGCCCCAAGGTAGGCTGTCCCAAGCATGCCATTCCTTTACTGTTCTGAGTTTTTCCTTAAGAACTAAGATGGAAGGGCGCCTGGGTGGCTTAGTTGGTTAAGCGTCTGCCTTCTGCTCAGGTCATGATCCCGGGGTCCTGGGATCAAGCCCCATGTCGGGCTCCCTGCTCAGCGGGGAGTCTGCTTTCTCTCTCTGTGCCCTTCCCCCCGCTCATGCTCTCCCTCTCTCACTCTCTTAAATAAAATCTTTTTCAAAAAAAGAACTAAGGTGAAGTCTCAAAAGTTCATTTTTGCTTCCGTTTTACTAGCCTTTGGAGATGTATCTTGAAAGAAGTTGCTGTGGCCGATGTCAAAGAAGATAAAAAGCTTCTGCACAGCAAAAGAAACAGTCAACAAAACAAAGAGGCAACCCACAGAATGGGAGAAGATATTTGCAAATGACACTACAGATAAAGGGCTGGTATCCAAGATCTATAAAGAACTTCTCAAACTCAACACCCAAAAAACAAATAATCCAGTCAAAAAATGGGCGGAAGACATGAACAGACACTTCTCCAAAGAAGACATACAAATGGCTACCAGACACATGAAAAAATGTTCATCATCATTAGCCATCAGGGAAATTCAAATCAAAACCACATTGAGATACCACCTTACACCAGTTAGAACGGCAAAAATTGGCAAGGCAAGAAACAACAAATGTTGGAGAGGTTGTGGAGAAAGGGGAACCCTCTTACACTGTTGGTGGGAATGCAAGTTGGTACATCCACTTTGGAAAACAGTGTGGAGGTTCCTCAAAAATTTAAAAATTGAGCTACCATACGATCCAGCAATTGCACTCCTGGGTATTTACCACAAGGACACAGACGTAGTGAGAAGAAGGGCCATATGCACCCCAATGTTCATAGGGGCAATGTCCACAATAGCCAAACTGTGGAAAGAGCCGCGATGCCCTTCAACAGATGAATGGATAAAGAAGGTGTGGTCCATATATACAACGGAATATTACTCAGCCATCAGAAAGGATGAAAACCCAACTTTTACATCCACATGGATGGGACTGGAGGAGATGATGCTAAGTGAAATAAGTCAAGCAGAGAAAGTCAATTATCATATGGTTTCACTTATTTGTGAAACATAAGTAATAGCATGGAGGACATTAGGAGAAGGAAGGGAAAAATGAAGGGGGGGAATCAGAGGGGGAGACGAACCATAGAGACTCTGGACTCTGAGAATCCAACTGAGGGTTCTAGAGGGGAGAGGGGTGGGGGGATGGGTTAGCCCGGTGATGGGTATTGAGGGCACGTTCTGCATGGAGCACTGGGTGTTACATGCAAACAATGAATCATGGAACACTACATCAAAAACTAATGATGTACTGTATGGTGACTAACATAATAAAATAAAATTAAAAAAAGAACTAAGGTGGAGCTCACATAATAGATCTATCTGCTCTTATTTAAATAAGATAATACCCACCTCCCCCCAACCAATTTCCAAATTCAACTGACATTCTGGGAAGAGATGGTTTCTTTTTCCTTTGGCTTTGTCCATTTCCTAGCACAGAACCCTGTGTCCACGGGGAGATACACAGATCATTTTGAGAAGGGTGGCATGTGATGTTATTTAACTTAATCCTCACCACATCCTGTGAAGTAGTATCATTCCCATTTCTCAGAGGTACTGGAGACCCTGCAAACCTGACTTGCTCAGAGTCAAATAGCAAGTGGCAGAGCAGAAAGAGATATTAGCATCTGTTTTTTTTCTTCCATACCACATTGTGCAGATCCTTATGATGTGCACAGGCTCTAAATAATCTAATGTACAAGACTCTAAAAAGGGAAGGCGATTTTATTATTAGTTTATTTGGGGCTGTAGGTCATGGTAAAATGGCATAATTGTACTTTATTCTTAGAAGAGTCTTTCTTCTGGGGCACTCTTTACTTATTCTTTTAACAAGATATATGTGATGCCTCTCTTCCAGTCTTATTTTTAGCAGCCCTTCCAAAGTAAGAGCTAAGTGTAACTACGGGCAAAGACAAGCTCACTACTGCTCTTGGGAGTAAAATTAAGTGGGCTGTTTGGTACAGAAGGATGACTAAGATCCTCTGACCTGGTCTACTACTGAACTATAAAACACGGGGCAGGGGAAGGTTTGATGTGGGGGAAAGAAAACATAATGGTTTCCTGTTCACTGACCAAGACGAGGTCCGATCTGCCTTCTCCAACAACCTTGGCTTTGGGTAGAATAAAGATGGAAAAAAGAAAAACAGAGAAGAAATGACAAAAAGTTAAAGTCAGAGGAAAAAATTAACACATCAGGGAAGAAAGGAGGTGTAATGGGTACCACACCTGCCCAAACGATAGCAGGAATAAATCAGATTAAGTGAGATCCAAGGCATGACCGTGAGCTGATTCACTAGGCAATGCTTGGCCTTTGGGACACAGGAAATGGAAATTAACAGTACAAAGTCACCCATTTCTTTTAAAAAAAGAAAACTGAAAAACAGTCTCATTAGATGTGTGGTAAAAAGTAATATTTTTAGGGGCACCTGGGTGGCTCAGTCGGTTGAGCATCTGACTCTTGATTTCCATTTAGGTCATGATCTCAGGGTCCTGAGATTGAGCCCTGCCTCGGACTCTGAGCTGGGTGTGGAGCCTGCTTAAGATTCTCTCCCTCTCCCTCTGCCCCTCACCCCTGCTCTCACTCATTCTCTCTCTCTAAAAGAAAAAAGTTATATATATATATTTTTTTAAAATTCTATTTATTTGACAGAGAGAGAGACACAGCGAGGGAGGGAACACAAGCAGGGGGAGTGGGGGAGGGAGAAGCAGGCTTCCCACTGAGCAGGATCCTGATGCGGGGCTCGATCCCAGGACCCTGGGATCATGACCTGAGCCGAAGGCAGACGCTTAACGACCGAGCCACCCAGGTGCCCCAAAAAGTAGTATTTTTATATAAAAGAAAGATAAAGTCAGTAAGGGCTTATTTTTAAACAAGAAAATATAAAACACAAGGATCACTCAAATGTTACTGAGTTATTAAAGCACAGGGCAGTAAGAAATCTGAGAGATCACACATGGGAATGTTCTGGAGTAAGCATTTTGGTTATAAAACTAGACCATGGTGATAGCTGTACAACTCTTTAAATTTACCAGAATCACTGAGTTATATGCCTTCAATGAGTTAATTGTATGGTACATAAGTGATACTTCCATAAGTTGTTAAGACATGAAAAAAAAAGCGACTGTGAGAGAAAATTCCCATAATGGCAAAAACATCAGTTAAAAACAAAAACAGTACATCTAAACAGACAATTAAATAAACGTTAAGCCACAGTAAATAAGAGGACAATGTTAAAATCAAAGGGTGAGGAATTTAGTATATAAAGGTAAATTTCTGGAAACATTTTTCTAAATCTCTAAACAGTAGAACCAAAATAGAAAAAGCAGGAATCTAATTCTGCCCCAAAATGAAAATATAGCTCAGATAGTGGATCTTTAGAAAAGAACCAATTTTCCAGGCTGCAGTAAATGCAGAACACTGTAATAAGCTTTCGAGGTGGTCCTGTGGCAAGCGAAACATCAAAGACAAAATCGCATCAGCCAGCAATTGTGCAGAAGTCTATCGCAGGGACTTGGTCTAAAATTCTATGCCCAGCGTAAGAGGCAGCCTGAAGAGGAAAAGGGGGAAAAAATTACTGATTTGCTTTTATAGACCAACAAAGAATTAGTTGAGTAGATCCAAATGCACAAAAAGAAGCTTCCCGTGCGTACCTCTCTTGCTTGAAAATGAATAGGAGAGAGATTTCTCAATTACTGTACCAAAAATAAGCCCCAAATGCCCCCCTGCCTGAAACCATAGTCAAAGGTTAGGATGTCCAAGTAACTGGACTTCCCAAGCTTGCCATCAAACTCAGCCTTAATATAAAAGCCACGCAGAAATCCTTGAGATCCATAATTATTCTTGCATCTCTATCACTATTAATCTTGTCTTTTTACTTTCTGTATTTTTCTTTTTTCTGAATTAAAATTTAATTTAAATTTACATACAATGTTACATTAGTTTCAGGTAACTCTTGGGGGTCTTGCTAATCCTGGTGAGGCTGCCTCTCCCAGGGCTAGCCAAATCCCACAGGCAGTCCCTGACTAGCCTGTGAACATACCTTTCACGTGCAAACCACCTGACCTAGAGCCCTTACCCTCAACCACCTCCTTTACGGAGCTCATACTCTACAGGCCATTCTCCACCTGTCCTCATCAGCACAGGCCAGGGTCTAGACAACTGGAAATAGTCCCTATGCCCCAGAGCCCGCTGAAATGATTCAAACCAGCCAGACAAGCTTGCTTACCCTGTCCATTCTTTCCTGTGGGGAACACACTAAAGGCTCTTGCCCGCATTTCCCACATTTCCCTCCCACTCTCTCTGCCTCCTGATCAACCCCGATGCTTCCCCACATGGTCCTCCATGGCATGGCATGACCCTTTCTCTTGGACTCTGTGAGTGTAAAAAACCATCTTTTTAAATTTTTTTTAAGATTTTATTTGAGAGAGAGAGAGAAGAGACAGAGCACGAGTGGAGACAGGAACAGAGGGGTTGGAAGAAGGACAAGCAGACTCTGTGCTGAGCGGGGAGCTCGACATGGGGCTCGATCCCAGGACGCTGACATCATGACCTGAGCTGAAACCAACAGTCAGACACTTAACCCACTGAGTCACCCAAGCCATCCCCAAACCATCTTTTTAATGGCAGGCATCGCCTGATCAGTTGACCCCACCATACCTAAATAATAGCAGGACCAACATCTTAAAACACACCTATCCTTGCAGTGGTTTGTCAGCAAAGGAAAAACTAGGGGTATTTCCCATAGCTTTATGTTCCAACCTCTTGTTCTGAAGTCTGTTTCCATTTGAGCAAATGCTTTTGAAAGGCAGAGTATGGTGAAGAACTGATCCCTGGGAGTAAATTCCACTAAAGCCCGGAGACCAGCCCACAATGATGGAGTGGTTCCCCGTCTAAGTGCTTCTGGGAGCTCTTCTGAGCCAGCACTGCAGTCCATGCCACAGTTACCAGAAGCCAGGTCCCCAGCATCTCCCCATCCACACAGGTTTGTGCTAAACCAAGGACTCCCATGCTTCTCTGACATCCATGAACTTAAAACAGACATCTTGAGCAGACTGCTCTCCTAGCGAATGCCTGGATTGGAAGAATTTGTTAAAAATAACTGGCACATTCTCGGGGCACCTGGGTGGCTCAGTATGACTTGATTTCTGCTCAGGTCATAATCTTAGGGTCGTGAGATTGACGAGCCCCGAGTTGAGCTCCGCGCTCGGCAGAGTCTGCTTGAGATTCTCTCTCCCTCCTCAACCCTCTGCTCCCTCTCTAAAATAAAAAAAAATCGGGGCGCCTGGGTGGCTCAGTTGGTTGGGCGACTGCCTTCGGCTCGGGTCATGATCCTTGAGTCCGGGGATCGAGTCCCGCGTCGGGCTTCCTGCTCAGCGAGGAGTCTGCTTCTCCCTCTGACCCTCTTCCCTCTAGTGCTTTCTGTCTCTCATTCTCTCTCTCTCTGAAATAAATGGATAAAATCTTTAAAAAAAAATAAAATAAATAAAATAAACAAAATCTTTAAAATAACTGGCACATTCTCTTTTTTATTGTGCATGTGCACACACACACATGCTTTTATTTCATTTATGAAAATTGATGAAAATATTTCCCTGTAAATAATTCAAGAAATATAGTGAAAACAAAGTCCTTTTTACACTGCCCTTGCTTCCCTGGACACAACTTCCCAAATCTCATTACTGCTCTCCTTTGATATTTTCCTTCTGTTTCACTCTCTCTCTTCTTCCCCCGCCTTTGCTCCCTCCTTTCCACTAACCCTCCCCACTATGTGTAAATGCAGTTTTTAAAAACATAAATAGGATCATTCTGCTCATATTATTTTATAACTCTTTCTTCCCCCTCATTGATCAATATGCTTTAGAGCTCTCCCCATTAGCACATACAGAAGCGTCTCACTCTCTCTGAATACTATATACCATTACATGGGGGCAGAAGTGTCCTAATTTATTCACCCATCTGCAAATGAAGGAAACTTAAGTTGTTTCAGATTTGGGGCAAACATTCGTACTGTAAATATAATTTTTCTGGCATGCACGTGAACAGGTGGAAGAATTTTTCTAAAATATATCACTAGATGTACAATTTCTGGGTAGCGGATTCTTTTAATTTTTTTTTATATAGTGCATTCTTTTTAAGATTTATTTTAGAGAGAAAGAGAGAGAGTAGGAGGGAGGGGCAGAGGAAGAGGGAGAAAGGGAATCTCAAGCAGACTCCCTGCTGAGCGTGGAGCCCAACACGGGGCTCGATCTCACAACCTTGAGATCATGACCTGAGCAGAAACCTAGAGTCGGGTGCTTAACCGACTGAGCCACCCAGGTACCCCATGGGCAACGCATTTTTTATATGTTCCCAGTACTGATGGAAGAAAAAAAACTGTATGTTTCATAACTTTTAAGTACTACTTATTTATTTAAAAAAAATGAGGAAACAGGGCCAGTGGTGGGGGAAGCAATATTGATGCTAGAATGAGTTATTTGGTTCTACTCAGAGTACCGATGCAGGGACTTGTTCAGCTCATACTCTAAGATAATCCATCTTTGTTGAATTCTTTGCTCAGCTGCCTTTAAATTACATTCTGGAGGAGCTAGACATTTGAAGTGGGAAAAACACCTGAGCAGTAATGAAATGTGTGGTAGCTTATTGCAGAGTCTTATACCTTCGGTTGTTAAAACAGTCAACTTGTACGTAAAATCAGTGGCTTTCATCCCTTTGAAATTTTACAACCCCAGAGAGTGTGAATTCGGTCTAGAAATCTACGAGTGACAAAGAGAATGAACCTCGAGTGCCTAGAACATACCTCTGCTTCCCATCTGACTTATGAACAATGATTATTAATCGAATACAACTATAGCCTAGGAAACCAGCACAAAATAATCAATCCACATTCACACTATCTCCACATGAAATGCTTTCATTTTTTTTTTAAAGATGAAGAGATGGTTTCAAAATTAAATTGATATGTACAATATACAAAAGGCAAGAAAGACAAGGAAGAAGAAGTAGGATTAACCTGGAGATCTTCCATTTTGAAAAACCAGATGGCATATGCCAGTGATCGGTTACTTCGTAAGGAAATCAATGAGCAAAGCGACAAGGTTGTCAATCTAAATGCTATATTGAAAAAGAAGGGAAAGTAGAAGTGAATGCACCTCTAAATGTCTAGTTTCAGACAGAATGGTATGACCAACATATTCAAGAAGTCATATTAGAAGCAACTGGTATGAACACCAGATATTGTACCTTTTACTAACAAAGACATTCGAGTCCTAGGAACATCCAGACATTTTGCCAAATGTGGAATAACGAGGCAAGAGGGTTTGATTACTTGATCGCCTGAAGAAAGCTTATTAAATTACTAATTCAAAATGAAATTAAAAAAAAAATATTTGGCGGGGTGCCTGGATGGCTCAGTCAGTTAATCGTCCAACTCTTGATTTTGGCTCAGGTCATGATCTCAGGGGTTGTGAGATGGAGCCCGATACCGGGCTCTGTGCTTGGTGTGGAGTCTGCTTGAGATTCTTTCCTCCCCCCTCCCCACACTCTCTAAAATAAATAATTAAAAAAAATCTTTAAAAAATATTTAGCAATTAAGGTCAAGTGATCCTCAAAATCAGAGAGGCTGACCAGTACAGAATTTTTTTTCCCTTTAAAACTTTAAACCATGGGGCAATTCCATCTGTAAGGTAGAATTTAAGGTGTAACTGTCCTTGTAACATGCACAGATCCTGATTCCCCCATGGCTCCAGTCTGAACAGAAGCAGAAGTCCAGGTGGAGGGTGTGCATGAACAAAGTTCCTCGTCTCCAGCACGGTAACCCGGCCCCTGTGCTCGTGTACTGCTACGTAGCCGGCCTGGATAGTCTTCCCGACGCATGAGGTAGATGAGGCTGTTCTTTTATGTTGCTTGTGATTTTGTCCAAGTCCTCCAAATCAGCACTTTCTAAAGTCTGCTCTGCAGAACAGTAACGTCCAGAGATGCTCTGAGGAAAAGGTTGTGAGACAACTGGGGGAAACGCCAAGTCTCCCTGGAGAAGCCCAGTGTGCATTAGCACAAAAGGACATACAGTAAAGAAACCAGCGGTAGAATAAGCTACCACACTCTATTGAAACCATTCAATTGAATGGTTTCTATTGAATCCGGTGTTTCTCCCAAATTCATTTGACAATATGATCCTTTTATGGAGTACTATGGGACTGTCATTCAGAGGAAGATCGTCTGGGAAATGCTGATCTAAATAGATACCAGATCACAGGGAACAAATGTGATGTTCTTCCATACAAAGGAACCAGGGAGGTCAGCTTGTCTTACCTTAGCAGGGTCAGAGAGGGCCCAACTCCTTCAGAAAGAGCTTTCTGGCAAAGGAATCAAACACAACCCAAAACCCAAAGTCTTGCAATACCAAGCAAGCAAGACGTGGCTGACCAGGAAGATCCTAATCGAGCGAAGGCACCAGCCATCCATCCACCGGTGCTCCCGGGGGTCCTGGTCGGAAGTGAAGCTGACGGAGACTGGAGTTGCGTTCCAGTGAGCTCCCTGGATGGGTGGTCCCCCATGCATTCCCCCAGAGAAGTATAACTAGACTTGTTTAACCTTGAGCAGACCAGTACCACAGAGTATCTGCCCCAAATAACATTTCTGGTTTTGACATAATTGATAGCAGGTGCTTCCTTCTGACAGGCATTCAGACAGTGCAATTTCCTCTGCAGTCATAGAGCAGGAGAGTAGGACCCTGTCATTAGCAGAGATGAGGTGATTCGTTTTCCTCGTTCCTGTGGGTGAAGTGCCCACAGCCGGGTCCCACGAGAGCTCTACCCGCCGATTAAATGTATGGGGGAAAAGGCAGGAGCACAGACTCATTCTCAGCTGCAAGTTGTATGGCTAAAACTACTTCAGAAACTCGTTATGGATCTTGATTGGATCCTGGTTTGAACAAACCAGCTAGAAAAGTGTTTTGGGGTCAGTTGGAAATGCACGAATATGGACTGGGTATTAGATGATATCAGGGCATTATTACTAGTTTTGCTATATAGGATAAGGGTCTTGTGGTTATATGGGACATTTCCCTTATTTTTTAGAGATGCATGATTAGAAATGTAATTGGGGTGCCTGGGTGGTTCAGTCGGTTAAGCGTCCGACTTTTTTTTTTTTTTTAAGGATTTTATTTATTTGACAGAGAGAGACACAGCGAGAGCAGGAACACAAGCAGGGGGAGTGGGAGAGGGAGAAGCAGGCTTCTCGCGGAGCAGGGAGCCCGATGTGGGGCTCGATCCCAGGACCCTGGGATCATGACCTGAGCCAAAGGCAGACGCTTAACGGCTGAGCCAACCAGGCGTCCCAAGTGTCCGACTCTTGATTTTGGTTCAGGTCATGATCTCAGGGTTGTCAGATCGAGCCCTGTGTTGGGCTCTGAGGGGGCATGGAGACTGCCTAAGATTCTCTCCCCCTGCCCCTCCCTACGCACCCCTTTAAAAAAATGTCTGTAATTAACTTTAAAACATTTCAAGAGGAAAAAAAAAAAACAACAAGTAAGGCCAAATCTCTGTAACTATTAGGTGGTGATCAAGCAATTATATTATAACACCAGTATATAATTCTCTCAATTTCTCTTACATTTGAAAATATTCAAAATAAAAACTAAACACACAAAATGAATGAATCTTACAAGTAATGTTGAGTAAAAAGAGCAAGACAAAACTCTTATACCGTGATTCCATTTACATAAAGTTCAAAAACTGGCAAAACTAAATGTATACTTTAGAGATACATCTCCAACCTTGAAAACTACAAATATGAGCAAGGATATCATCACAATAAAAATCAAGTCAGTGTGTACCTTTGGTGGGAAGGTGGACTGCAATCAGAAAGGCATATCAAGGGGCGCCTGGGTGGCTCAGTCTGCTGAGCGTCCGACTCTTGATTTCAGCTCAGGTCATGATCTCAGGGTCATGAGATCGAGCCCCGCGCTGGGCTCCCTGCTGGGCGTGGAGTCTGCTTGGCATTCTCTCTCCCGCTCCCTCTGCCTCCCCCTCAATAAATAAATAAAACCTTAAAAGAAAGGCACATCAAGGGGCTTCCAGGGGCCGTTGGTAATTTTCCTGACGTGGGCAGTGATTATATGGAGTTTGCTTTATAACCACCTGTTAAACTGCACATCGACGCTTGATGCATTTTTTTCCAGTGTATTTTATTTTCCAAAATAAAAACATGAAAAGGACATTCTAACTCTGCTTCCTTTTGTACTGCTCCAATGGTCTCTGAAGGGGAACAGAAAACTCAGCCACCAGATAATAAAATTATGCAGTTGGACAGCAGACAAGCTCCGGTTAATGAAAGAAAGGGTCCTTCTAAAAGCTGTACTTCTTTTCCCGGTCATTTCTTCAAATAGGTCAGGCAAGAGTGTGGAAGAGCTGCTTTGATGCTTGCGAGTCTCTAGGCAGCAGGGCAGGGACCGGTAGTGTGGGGGCAGAAAGCTTTAGGTAATTTTGCAGCAGCAAGGATTCTGCATTTTGAAAGCAGGATGAGGGGCTCTTGCTGTCCAAACCCCGGAGTGACAAGGAAGAAGCAACTTAGGGGAAGTAATTTTGTGGGGATCAGGCTCAGCACTCTTGGGAGTGCACGGAGGAAATTTTCCATGGTCTGGCTCTTTCAGCCCCAATGTGCACAGGAAAACTTCAAATCAAATTCTAACAGAATAAGTATCAGTTTTCTCTTCTGAGACCGACGAGACACAAAAGAAATAATTCCTTGTCCATTTATTGGCCCCCCGGGACGGGAACATGCTAGAACATGATTTAATAAACTATAAAATCTGAAAAATAATTTACATTAAGCCCCATTGACAAGCTTCGCTTTGTCCCTTCACCTATAGATCACCTATTGTGACAGCTATTTTTATTAAATGTGAAACAGGTGGCCTTCCAGTCATAGAGAATGCAGTGTGATGAAAGTGTTTATGTCAGAAATAAAGGATCAATGCTTTGGGGCTTGCTTCTATTACTTGTAGCAGAGTGTGTCATAACACCTAATTTTTTGTGTGATTGTGCACCAAGCCACAATTCACATTTCTACTGTGTTCTCTGCTGCCTCAAACGCTGCTCCCCAGGAATAAAAAGAGAATGCACTGATTTAAAGCTAGTTAAGTGAGTTTCTCCTTCCAGATGCAGGAAGCATAATACCGTACTGTATTTCATTCCAGACACCTAATTATTATTGATCACTTTATGACAGAAGTGTACTGCCTGAGGCACTGAAGAATGGAAATCTGAAATCCTGCCCAGAACAGCTTAATACCCCAGCTACCACCTGTTACCTACGAGATAATAGGGCCCTTGTTCAAAGTGTTTTGTGGTGTCAACTTAATGGAAATCAGCTTGCCTGCTTCGCTGCTTGTTTTTCTACTCATGGTCAGATCAACACTGCTGAATGAAGTCTTTAAAAGACATTTAGGCTTTAAGATCTTACTTCTCTGACACTTTATAAATCAGAGAAAGACAGCACCATTAGATGGTGAGTTTTTATTTGTCCTTATTACCTACTGTCAGAATGAAAGTCAGCTAAAATTCGGAGCAAAAATTTTAAAAATTATACCTATGCAGGGGCGCCTGGGTGGCTCAGTGGGTTAAACATCTGACTCTTGATTTTGGCGCAGGTCATGATCTCAGGGGGGTGAGATGGAGCCCCACATCGGGCTCCACACTCAGCAGGGAGTCTGCTTGGGATTCTCTCTCTCTCTTCATCTCCCTCTGCCCCTCCCCCCACTTGCACTCTCTCTCTCTAAAATAAATAAATCTTTAAAAAAATTATACCTATGCATAGTTACGTCAGACATCTACTCAGACAGATACACTGCCTGAAAGGGACATTTTCAGCGAAGACCCGGTTTCGCCCTTATGTTGCCATGGTAACACTTAACTATGCCCTTCAACAGAAGAATGGATAAAGAAGATGCGGTCCATATACACAATGGAATATTACTCAGCCATCAGAAAGGACGAATACCCAACTCTTACATCAACATGGATGGGACTGGAGGAGATGATGCTAAGTGAAATAAGTCAAGCAGAGAAAGTCAATTATCACATGGTTTCACTTATTTGTGGAACATAAGGAACAGCAGGGAGGACATTAGGAGAAGGAAGGGAAACATGAAGGGGGGGAAATCGGAGGGAGAGATGAACCATGAGACACTCTGGACTCTGAGAAACGAACTGAGGGTTCTAGAGGGGAGGGGGGAGGGGGGATGGGTTAGTCTGGTGATGGGTGTTAAGGAGGGCACGTACTGCATGGAGCACTGGGTGTTACACACAAACGATGCCATCATGGATCACTACATCAAAAACTAATGATGTATTGTACGGTGACTAACATAATAAAATTTTTAAAAAACTATGCATTAGGAGCTACTTTACTGGTTTCCTATGTAATACTTTCTATAAATCTCAACACAGCTCTACAAGGTCGGTACCACTAGCTCCATTTTGCAGAAAAGGAAAATGTTCAGTAACTTGCCCAAAGTGCACAGATGGATTTGAACCCAAGCCGGGTGATTCCAGCGTGTGAACACTTAACCATTACATGATTCCATCCGTGTCTTTAAGAACAAGGAATACCTCTCACAACTTGTCCAGCCTATGAATGAACAAACCTGTACAGACGGGCCACTGTGGAAAGACAAAAGAATGAAAGACACAATTTTTGCTATTTCCCAGAATTTTGTAGCTTGTAAAAATTATGATGATTTCTTAAATCATTTTATTAAATTCAGCCATTATTTACTTATTGAATGAGGTTTCATGTACCAAGCACAGTGCCCCTATGCATAAAACTCATAAACCATGTGACTATTACCACGCTCTCCTTCCGGAAAAACTTAACTTGGCCAGAGGAAACACAGTCACGCTTCAGTTTATAATTTCACACTCTTACATGTATACAAAGGTTTACGAAGGTGCGTATCATCAGTCACTTCAGGTGGAAAGGAAAGAATGTGCGGATATGCCATGGATTTTGATGTGCACATTGAAATAGCTGGAGACTTTTACACCGAAGCAGAACAGAAGTGCTCATGAAGAAATGCATAATAATTGCTTGTAATTAAATAACAAAACCTTCCAAATCGAAGAAGAAGTTCCAAGCAATTGAAGAACGTTCCTGCTTATTCTGCAGACAAAACATTTCTTTTCATTTCTGTCTCAATCTTCTCTTGCATGATAAATAAGATGCTCCGCCCAGAAAAGAGGGACTGGGTTTGACTGTACTTCACATATTTGCCAACTAATGATAAAAACAATATGGTGAGGGGCGCCTGGGTGGCTCAGTCAGTTAAGCGTCTGCCTTTGGCTCAGGTCATGACCCCAGGGTCCTGGGATCGAGTCCCACGTCGGGCTCCTTGCTCAGTGGGGAGCCTGCTCCTCCCTCTGCCCCTCCCCCCACTGTGCACTCTCTCTCTCTGGCAAATAAATAAAATCTTTAAAGAAAAAACCAATAGGGTGAAATGTCCATTATTTTCAGAGTTGATGTGAATTGTTAATCTGTACTGGGCAGAGGGAAATCAACTGTTGGGGCCTGGATAATATACTTGGAAAAAAAAAATCCCAGAATATTTAAATAGCAATATAGTTGGAAGTCAAACACTTGCCCTAACAGCAATTGGAAAAATTGAAAAACATAACCACCACCAAAAGAAGAAGAAATCTCATAACATATGCAATAGAAAAGAGAGGTCTGGAAGCAGAGTGCTACTCAAAGCTCTCCTCAAGGCACTGCTCATTCCTACGGAATGCCATCAGTGCTCACGGTTACGACAAGGCAGGGAGATATGGCAGGTGGCACGTTGCTCCCTTAAATGCATGCTCAGCCTCTCTGCTCGTCTTTTGTGACTGCAACTTGTGAGGTTTGTTTCTGATGGATACTTCTGCTCTTTTCAAATAACTGTAGCATGCACAGTGGAAGCTGACAAATGTCCAATCCTTAATTCACGAATAAAAACGGCAGAATTCAGGTTCTTTCATTTGCTTGAGATGGATTGTTCAGGACCCCACAAATGGAACTTTGTTCCATAATCCTGTCTGGCAGTTGCCCAACGTTAGGGATTGAGTCCCAGGGTTGGGCTGATGTGAGCAAAGGTCTAGGCTGAGGCAGCAATTGAGAATGAGAATTCTGATTCTTGGTATCATCGTAGGGTGAGTGAGTGAGGGGATGAAGCATGGTTGGGGTGCTGAGGGGAGCGCAGTCGACCTCAGGGGCGTTACAAAGGCAAGTGTCCATCATCAACCCATTTTCTTTCTTCCTGGCAACCCCATAAAAAAGGCTGTGCTGGCCTCGTTTTCAGGTTAATAGAAAATCGTGCCCAAGGATGTACCCACGCAATATTACAAGAACAAGTGATAAGAACAGATCAATCAACTCCATTTGACTTGTTTCCCTTATTAAAATACCCTGTCACCTGACAGAGCTAGCTAAATAAACGAACTGCTGTGAAACCATGAAGACAGACTCTAAATAGAAACTGTCTGGACTCTGTCATGTGCTGTGTCAAAGCTCTGAGCTCAGTGATGCCATCAGCTTAGCGTTATTAAAAACAGCAGTATAATAACACACAATAGAATATCTAGCATCTTTGCTACTCCTAAGCATACAATTCAG
Organism: Callorhinus ursinus; assembly: GCF_003265705.2. Taxonomy (NCBI): domain Eukaryota; kingdom Metazoa; phylum Chordata; class Mammalia; order Carnivora; family Otariidae; genus Callorhinus; species Callorhinus ursinus. The sequence goes on along the minus strand of NW_027397088.1, from coordinate 13,667,413 downwards.
TAGCTTTAAGTAAATCCACATTGTTGCGCAACAGATCTCCGGAACTTTTTCATCTTGTACAACTAAAATTCTATGCCCGGTAAACAACTCCCCATTCCTCTCTGGAAGTCACCATTCTACTCTCTCTCTGATTCTGACTACTCTGGGTATTTCATTCTAAGTGGAATCATATAGTATTTATCTTTTTGGGGACGGACTTTTTAAAAATTTTATTTATTTATTTGACAGAGAGAGAGACACAGCAAGAGAGGGGACACAAGCAGGGGGAGTGGGAGAGGGAGAAGCAGGCTCCCCACTGAGCAGGGAGCCCGATGCAGGGCTCGATCCCAGGACCCTGGGACCACGACCTGAGCCGAAGGCAGATGCTTAATGACTGAGCCACCCAGGCGCCCCAATATACCACACATTTTCTTTACTCATTCATCTGTTGATGGACACTTGGGTTACTTCCACCTCTTGGCTATTATGAATAGTACTGCTATGAACATGGGAGTACAAATATCTCTTTGAGATCTTGCTTCGATTCTTTTGGATATATACCAGAAGCGGCATTGCTGCATCATATGGTAATTTTACTTTTTAATTTTTTGAGCAATCACTGTACTGTTTTCCACAAGGCAGCACCATTTTAGTATATGTGCTGCCGAAGCGAGCACAAGGCAGCACCATTTTACATTCCCACCAACAATACACAAGAGTTCCAATTTCTCCAGATTCTTTCACACTTATTAGTTTCTGGGTTCTTGTTCTCCTTTTTCTTTTTTTGATAATAGCCATCCTAATGGGTGTGAGGTGATGAGCTTAGTTTTAAGATGTCAAAACTCAGAGAAGGAAATCGTGACAATCTAGAGATAGGATATTTGGTTATGAGTTTAAATGCTTCTAAAAGTTGCTGATTCCTCCGCTAACGTCCCAGAAATCCTATCACAAACTCAAGACCTCCTTTGACCCTTTGGGATTATAAGACTTGATTTCTCTATAGAGGAACACCGGGGATGAATTTTATGGAAAGGTTGAATAAGAGGAAGGGTTCTACTATTTTTCAGAGAAAGAAGGTTTTGTTATTATTGCAGTTTTTATCTTATTTTCAAAATAGACACTTATCCATACATTTCTCCACAATTAAGGAATAGGTGCATGTCCCTTCAGTGTGTGTGAAGGTCTTTAAATATGCGAGCCAAAGTTCCTAGCTTTTGAGGAAACCTGGCTGCCTGGTATGCACTTGGTCTCTTTCTTGAAGCTTTGCCGGGACTTGAAACAGGGATGTGCATTCAAGTGGCATCTCCCAAATGAAAATTTGGGAAGTTAAGGGGATACACAACTGAGTCCAAAAGTATCAGTCTGGATTCTGTAAGCCTTCCAGCTCCATGTTTCAAATAGATCAAAAACATATTTATAATGGAAAAAAGAATTCATTTGTGAATACTAGAGAAAACTTTTTCTGCCAGGGGATAAAGAACCATGGTCTCCGAGGAAACAGAGTAGCTACAGATAGTGGGCAAATGAAGGAATAGGGCTGTGTTCCAATAAAACTTTATTTGCAAAACAGGCTGGGAGATGGATTTGGCTTGTATGTCAGAATTTGCTGACCCCTGTTGCAGAAAACCCAAGGGAAAGAACTTTAAAAATCAGAGTTTTCAGGGTGCTTGGGTGGCTCAGCCAGTTGGGTGGCTGACTCTTGATTTTGGCTCAGGTCATGATCTCATGGTCCTGGAATTGAGCCCCATGTTGGGCGCCATGCTCAGCACAGAGTCTGCTTGAGATTCCCTCTCCTTCTGCTCGTCCCCGGCTGACTCACTCACTCCCTCCCTTTTTCTAAAATAAATAAATAAATAAAATCTTTAAAAAAATTAGGGTTTTCTCACAAGTTAGAGGAGGAAGAAAAACCTTCAACTTCTGTGACAAGAAAAAAAGAAAAAAAGAAAAAAAGAAAAAGAAAGACAAGTAGCAAAGTAAATCCTCTGGACATGATTTCTTTTAAAACTAAGTATAAAATCACGGCCTTCATGTAAAAAATGCATTTAATGGCCCATGTCATGTTCACACTTTTGATCCTTGATCTAACAAAGCTTAGGAGAGGTGAAAATCACCATAACCTTAAAATCCTACCTGCCTTAAAAGCTAATGTTTGACTTTATGAAGAAGAAAATCTCAGGAGGAAATTGCACCCTTAGTCCCAAGTCACTTAGCAAATTCTGCTGTCGTCTATTTCCTTATTTAACATAACTGGAGGCCCCAAGGTAACCACAGAAGGAAGTGCTCCTTCTCAGGGGATGGCTGTGTGAATGTGCCTCTGACATCCATCTTGTTCTCCCTTTGGAGTTTCTCCCGAAGTAGGGACAAAGACTCTCCTTGACTAAACTCTACTCAGGTGCCTCTGAGCCCTCTTCTTGACTAGGCTTCAATTTTCGTCTACAAGAACTCAATTTTCAAAACAAATGATCCACAGGAGACCTGAGGAAACACTAGCATACTCTCTAGGAGCTCAAGGCCATGTTCCTAGGATGGTGATGATTCTAGCCCCATCTTCAGGGGCCTGAGAAACCTCAAGGCTGCCAAAGGAACTTCCTCTTTGTTCTGGCCAACATCCGACAGAAAGCCCTGAGCTCTTAGAGTATTTACTTCAGAAAACTTACAATAGAAAATCCTTTCTCTATCCCTTGGAGATGTATATGTATGTTCTACAACCTAAGTGTCTTTCTCAAGGAAGTTATTCCTCTGAAATGTAAGCATCAACAAAGACAGAGCCTCTGGGGCCCCTGGGTGGTTCAGTCGCTTAAGTGTCAAACTCTTGGTTTCAGCTCAGGTCGTGAGATTGAGCCCCACATCAGGCTCCGCACTGGGCGTGGAGCCTGCTTAAGATTCTCTCTCCCTCTCCCTCTGCCCCTCCCCCTACCTCAGTCACACTCTCTCTCTCAAAAAAAAAGGAGAGACAGAGCCTCTGTCTCCCATTCTCTGTGGAGGGAAGGAGCCTAACTTCATTAAGACCCAGTCAGCCGACAGAGATGGCCTACTCACATCCCACAAGGCCCTTTGTTACTTTTCCTTTAGCACATCCCAGTGTTTAAAAGGCCTCCTGCCGGGGCGCCTGGGTGGCTCAGTTGGTTAAGCGACTGCCTTCGGCTCAGGTCATGATCCTGGAGTCCCGGGATCGAGTCCCGCATTGGGCTCCCTGCTCAGCAGGAAGTCTGCCCCTCCCTCTGACTCTCTTCCCTCTTGTGCTCTCCCTCAAATAAATAAATAAAATCTTTAAAAAAATAAAAAAATTAAATAAAAGGCCTCCTGCCTTTCATTTCCATAGAGATGAACTCAGGGTACACTGGGGTCTCTCCTCTACAGCACTAGCAAGTAATAAAACCTGTCTTACTCTCTTGGTGTCCAGCTTTGTTTCTTTTCGACAGCCATTACTGCTCCATGTTACTTTCAGGGGACACTGCTCCATCTTTAGGCTCAGACCCTGTGAAAGATGAAACTCTCTTATTTTCCTTAGCAGGTCACCTTTCTCAATCCCAGGAGGTCCAGCAGACTCTCTAATGCTTCACAGGTGAGACCAAGAGACATATTTCCTCTCCTACCACCCGGGGTCTGTCCTCTGCATTTCAATTTCTGGAGAGAGAAATCTCTTAGCCTAGGTGAAAGACAACAGAAACAGATTCTCCCACTTCTACTCCCAGTCCACAAGGGCATGGGGCCCCTGTGCTGTATCACCATATCTTCGTACAATATAAGTAGTAATGATGCAAACCATAGGAATTAATGAATATAGAAACCTGAGCGTTAACTTTATTTTTATTTTGGACAGAAGAGGATGAGAGAAGGTATACAGATGACTTAATCCAAGCAGTTTAAATTTACCAGTGAGGCAACTCTCAAAAGTACCATTTTATGTCAAAATTTCTGATATACATGTGTCCAAAGCTAGTTCACTCCTCTGGTCATTCATTAACTTGGTCACCAAATTCTAAATATTTTTATAGGTAAGATGCTGACTAGCTTTAGGTAGCAGGCCCATTCCATTAACTTGATTTCTAGGTACACTTTGAAAATTTCTTATCTTCCATATTTACTAAAAAACAAAACAAAACAAAACCCAGAACCAAACAAAATCAAACCAAAATCTAATGTTTCAGGTTTCCAGGTTTAAGCTTGGACATCCTGGGCACAAAAGATCGTCCACTGATTAACTCAGCAGTCTTAACTGCTAATTAATTTCCCTCTAGTGCTTCCCAAAGATAGTTATTTCCCAATAATAAAATATAGTTGTCACTGTATCACTGACCACAGCATCATGAATAAAACATATGCTAAGTATATACCATGTATAGGATGCAGAGGTGGTGGAGACCTTGGTCTACATGAGGCCATGGGTCTCGGGAGGTGGCTGATTAGGTGAGAACCAAATGATGGGAGAGAGAGCAGGGAGGAGTCACCTGGCAGGTGTAGCCAGGTGGGACTTGGGCTGGCAAGGCAGAGCTCAGCTCTGTGATCACAGGAGCCAGAAAGTTCCTCCAGTTAATCAGAACTAGGCCTAAGTTCTCAACAACCCCCACCTCCTCACCAACTTACTGTAACCCTTTCTGAGTTACAGGGTTAGTACATGAGTATCTAATAGAAAAACCAGATGCCTGGGATGTGGGTCAGTCTTCAAAGTTTCATGTCTACTTCAGTCATGTGGCAACGGGCTATTTGAATTTCTTTTCTTGAGGGGGTTGGTATCTAATACACTCTTTTACTTAAAATGGTTCTTGGAAAGGATTTGGAAAAAAAAGATTAGGAAATATCATGAAGGTCAAATTTTGAATGACATCTGAGTTCAAGCTTCTATTTCTAAACTGGCTTTGTGGAAAGCTCTTTTCTATATTATTAAAATAACATGAGAGGATTTTGCATTTCACATTCAGTAAAATCACTGAAATAAATCCTTAAAACTATTTAATAGGTTGACCCAACATGTGTAACAAGCTAAGGAGACTTTTAAATTATTTAAATTATTATTTTTTTTAAAGCAGAATGCCACACATTATCAAATTAAATGAAGGTAAAATTTCTCAAGAATTTGAATAGTTTATGAAATGGGAAAATACTAACTGAAGTGTTTTTGTTTTTAGTGGTGGGCAGCAAAGCAAAGTTTATTGAACGATAGTAAAGTGATAGTGCAAAGCTCCCGAAGAGGGAGGGGACCCAGTAGGGTTGCCTAACTGAAGAAATTTTTAAAACAAGCCTTGCTCTTGACTCACTGAGAGTTCTAGAAATTAAACGTAGCATCTACATCTCTTGTGACTAAAGTTGGTTTCAGAGAAATACCAGGGACAGATCTCACTAGATGGGCTCTATCTCAATGGAAGACTTGTCCCCACTGTAGGCAGATTCTGCCAGGGTTCCTCTGTCCTCCGTCTTCAGTATAGGATTTCACACGATCCAGGAAGGACAACCAGAACTCAACTGTCCGCTGCTTCAAGTCAATGAGTAAATTTTGAATATTTCATCTGTGGATTTCATTCATTCTTTCTTCTATTTGTTTTGGTTTTAGCACATCCTATGTTCTAGGCACACAGTGAGGCTTGCGGGGTAGAGTGGAGAATACGTCCCTAATCTGGTATTAAAAATCAGGGCTAATGCTTGAATATTCTGATGATGGAACCCCAGTTATAGTAACTTGGTCCTTTTCTCAATTTTATCCTTGAGAACCCTCTATTCATAGTGACTAAGATTCTCCTGTTTCTTTCATTTCTGCCACGGATTCCCACTCCCCAACCCCCCGCCGCCCCCGTGCCAAGAATTTTTTCCTAGGGATTGCAGTCATGCACTGGAATTTTCAACCCTGTATCTGAGTTTCTGCTGTGTACCAACCTGACTCTGATTACATACCCACCGGTATGTATTCAGATGACTTTGTTACCTTTTCATTCTTCTAGTGATAAAAGCACCTAATTTCCCAAATTAAATCCTTTTCCGCATTGAACTTGAGTGATGGTCCCATCATGATGGTAAGGTTGGGTGGGAAAGTGTCTGCTTTGGGTTGGGGGTGAGACAGAGGAGGTGGCATTACCTTTTGAATGAGTTGGGGTATCCAAATGAAAACGTTGACTGTCAACCAAATACATATAATTGGAGAACAGACAAGAAATCGAAACAAAGAGACAACAGAGTTCAGTACCCAACCAACGGAGGGCCTTGGTCTTCCTAGGGAACTGAAATTAAATCGGAAGCAACAGAAGAGAAATCACGGAGCCTTAGAGACAACCGAGGTGATGAGGCTGGAGGAAAATCTCCAGAAGTTAGAGAGGAGAAAACAAAGGTGCCTGAAACTGGGCTTTGACAAATTCTAGATATTCTGAGCACTATATATAAGGAGTACTACTATCCTGTCTCCTATAGGTACTATGCGTCACCCAAAGTTGTATAACCACTGTTTGTGGGATTTACTATGTCACGCATAATCTTTACCTTATTAAATGTTCATTTCAAAGTTACGGTCATTTCCTAATTTGCATAGCTGAGGAAAGGCACTGTAATTTTCCAAATAAGGCAATGACACACTCCAAACTGATATGGATGCTCTACTTATGAACACTGCCTTTATAAACATTGACTTATTCAGAGATAGAGAATTTTTGTTTTCATTACACTACCAAGACCCCGAAGAAAGAGATCTGTAAAGGAAATAAGGATTTAAAAAAAATCCAAGTCTCAGCTTACAAATTCGAGATGGGAATTTCATAGGACTGGCTTCATTTAAAGCATACAGGTATCCCTCGCCTTTTGAAACTTCGCATTACACCGCTTCGCTTTTAGGAAAGACCTACGTTAGTATCTGTTTTTGTTAACTGAGAGAAATCCAAAGATAATTTTCACTTTTACCAAAAAAAAAAAAAAAAAAAAAAAGCCAAAAGCGAAAATAACGTTTAGAAGGTTTTGCAGTGAGCTGTTAGAGAGGCAGAGAGCACCTTGAGCAGCGAGAGTGGCGCCACAAAGCGCCTTCCCCAGGAACTACACCCAGTGTCTCAGCATCAAGCCTCCAGTTTTGAACTACATGTGTTTGTACTGCGTTCATTTTGTGTGTCCGTTAGCAAGGTGGGTCTCAAGGTATCATAAAAGCCTAAGGAGGTTATTTTGGCAGTCCAGGAATGCTCAAAAATGTTAATATATAAATTAATGGTACAGTTGACCCTTGGATAACATGGGTTTGAACTTCATGGGTCTACTCATAGTACAGCACTATAAATGGATTTTCCCAATCACATTTTTTTTTCTAGCTTGCTTTATTGTAAGAATACAGTTTATAATATATATAACATACAATATATGTGTTAATTGCTCATTTTACTGGTAGGGCTCCCAGTCAACAGTAGGCTATTTGTGGTTAAGTTTTCGGGGAGTTGAAAGTTATATATGGATTTTTGACTGCATGTGTGGGGGATGGTCAGTGCCCCTCACCCCCTGTTGTTCAAGGGTCAACTGTAACTACTTTGCTTTATGCCATTCCAGCTTACAAAAGGTTTCAAGAGAATGTTGTACTTTTAGATAGCGTGCGGGAGGAGGGCGTGCGGACATATACCAGGCTCTGTTAATTTAGAATGAACCTAAAAGGTTATTTTAAAATGCACCTGTCTAAAAGTACAGGTTGGATGAATTTTCTAATGAGGTCATTAAACCCCTTTCAAGCCTCCCATTACCGCTTACTGAGAAGGTTCAGTTAAAATTTTAATTTGCCTTTAATGGAGTTGAGCTCAGGGTTGCTTAACAAAAATAAGCGAGAAAAAGAAAAGTCCTTCCAATCATGAGCTGAAGCTAAGGATGAAGTCTTCCATATCCGTCTCGTTCCCTCCCCCCCCCATTCAAACAAACCACTGGAAGAGCAGAGGATCCGATGAGAGTAGGATTCTGAAGCTCAGTTAATAATTGTTCTTTATGTTGATGTATTTAAAATTAGAGGGATTTCACTTTTACTAATGACTTGAAATAGAGTCAACCATTGCTGTCCTCCATTCGACTGCAGGAATTACTGTAAAATACTCTCCGGAGCCTGAAGCCACTGCAGCATTCCCTCCTCTAAGCTGCAGTTCAAGTTGCTAGCTAGCTAGCAAGAAGCCAAAACAGCAACACAGCCGGCAGAATGCATGGCACAAATCCACGCATTAAAACTCATGCAGTTAATCATTTTGAGAGCTCCCCAACCTCCCACACCTAGCTAGTTTACTTTAATTGTAGTTACAATTTAAATGAGTATTGGTAGTCTGGTTTCCTAGCCCATTCCAGATTAGAAACATAAATCACAGAGCAAGAGGCAGGCTGGTAGAAGGTAGTAATAAGCTTCCAGAAATGGAGACAGGGGAGGGGATTTTTAAAGACAACAGGCTAAATTGTCCTACACCCTTTATTAGCCCCTGTGAGCCTCATCATTCAGTGCATGGCAATAATAAAAAAAAAAGTTTTAATAAGAACCCTGAAGCATCAAGAAAACATAAAATTAGGTTTACTTTACTCTAAGGAGTATATATCTAAGATTTTCAAGAGACTTCTATTGAGATGGATTTTAAAAATTCTTAAAGGCATTCAGAAGAGGTAATGTTTTGGTAAAATCACTCATAGACAACACCTAATTTCCTAATGCTTAATGAAGCATTATGATATTTCCATAATGATGTAAGCTGACATCAATCACACAGAGACACGATTACCTATAGAGCTATAACCCTGGGTGCTTGGTGCCTGATTAAAAATATCAACCAAAGAAATTAACAATTTAATAAAGGTGTATTGATGTTCCTGTTGTCTAAGCACTTCAACACCTAACATGTATTTTCAAAGTTCAGAATAACTTTTGAAGTGAGGAAGCCAGAAGACAGTTCTAATTCCTCAACATAATGCCCATCAAGCTGGGGTTCATCTAAACCTAGATTCCTGAAGGCCAGTGGCAGTTAAAATTTCCAGTAGCTCTCAACTAAAGGCCTCTACCATTTAGAGAGTGAGGGAGTAAGAGTCTCTGAGTAATGTCTTCTTTGGTCAAACATAAAAGAATGCACATATGGCCCCAAATAAGCCAGCCATAATTTATACAGATTGCTCAGTGCAAAAATGAGGCCAAGTCTGGCGTAGAAAAACAATGTCATGCCATTCAAGCATAATGAATCATCTATACATGATAGATCAGAGATATGTCTGTGTTTATATTTTCATCCATGTAAGTCATTTTAAATTCTTTCTGTAAGTTATATGTATAACGTACATGTCTATATGGTAAACATCAAAGAGCTATGGGATCAATTATTTTGTAAAATGGACAAGAAGACAAGGGTTTTCTATTCCAACCTTCTAAGAAACAGAGGCTGAGAGGTCCCAATGATGTATGTGCTCAAGGTTAACACTTTGGAACTAAGACCAAAAGCAAAACTCTAGGATACTTCCAACCACGCCAAGAATCAATCTCAGAAAGGTCAGATACATACTAACATCTGCACTTTCTTCCAATTTTCTTATTTCCCCAAAATAACCTGATAGGCATTTCATATGGACGTTATATTGGGGAGCAAGAAGGAATTAACCAATGGCTAATAAAGTTTCTCTAAGTAGTCAATTACTGCCAAAATTGAAAAAACTTCCTATCAGACAATTTATGTCTATAGCCAACTTCCACAGGATTCTTTAGAAATAGTGGAACTCTTCCAGTATAGAGTACTGTAAAAATACATTATTTTATGCCCCTGTGATAGCACCTACGACAGACAGAAAAGGCAAATGACATTGAAGCATACCTCCAGCAAATGAAATGGCCATCCCCAAAAATGGGTTGATGGGTATGGTAAAGCTTTGACATTTGGTTAAAAGCAGAGAGTCTGGAGTCTGACAGACCTGACCTAAAATTCCATTTCCGCCTTTACTAGCTGTGTGACCCTGAACAAGTTCCTGAGCCTCTCCCAGCTTCAGTTTTCTTATTTGTAGATTAGAAATAACAATGTTTGACACACAGGATGGTTGTAATGTTTAAATGAGCACAGGTGGACACTCAATGCGTGGTGGATATTGAGCTTGGATACCGTGATGGCTCACACTTCTTGATTCCAGAGCTAAGAGGATTGTTCAAGGCCATTCCAGTCTGTAATGGGAGGCCCTCAATCTCTTGGTATAAACCAGTCACCCATTCTCTTAACTTGAAGAGGTCTGTCTAGGATTCAACAAGCTTCCATTAGCAAGCAGTAATGTTTTTAAAGATTTATTTGAGAGAGAGAGTGTGTGAATATGGGGAAGGGGCAGAGGGAGAGAGAGAAGGAGAGAGATTCCTCAGACTCCCCACTGAGCTTGATCCCACAACCCTGATATCCTGACCTGAGTCAACAAAATCAAGAGTCAGATGCTTAAGAGACTGAGCCACCCAGGTGCCCCAGCAAGTAGTATTTTATGGGTATCTGTGGTTACTTTCTTTCTTGGACATTTACAGAGCTAAGTAGCTAAACTTTCTCCTTCATTCCCACCCTCCCTTTGTCTTTTTCCTTTCCCCTCCAGAACATTTAGTATTTAATACTTACTAGATTCCAGTTACAGTGATGTTGTTCCTTAAACACAAATGCAATAAAGTATTTTCACAAATTAGTAAACTTAGATAATTTCTAATTCACATTCTCTCGCTCTCTCACACACACAGCTAATTCAGTCTTATCTTTCGAGCTGCTTTTATGTCTTTCTTTCTTCTTACATGGTTATTTGCTGGTCTAAATCCCAAGAAGGAAATCTTATTTGAATAAGAGAAGTGCTTTTAAATATTATTAAATTCTTATTTTTTTTCCAAGTAGGCTCCACACCCAGCACGCAGCCCCACACAGGGTTTGAACTCACGACTTTGAGATCAAGACCTGAGCCGAGGTCGAGTCAGACACCTAACCGACGGAGCCACCCAGGCTCCCTTCAATTCTTAACTTGATTTTATCTTGTTTTCAAGGCCAGCAGTTTTTGAGGTTGTTCTAGTTTACCTTTCAGTCATTTTTTAATGTTACCTGCAGCGGAAGAAGCCCACTGAAAAATAACATAATTGCTACTCCTAGGACTTTATTTTCTATCTCCCTCCAACAGGGGAAGAAATATATCACTCCTGAAATTCTCTCTCCCTCTCTCTGCCCCTCCCCACCAGCTGCACTCCCCCTCTCTCTCTAAAATAAAATTAAAAAAATATATAAAAGAATAGGCATCCAGAGCTTTCTGTCTTTCTCTCTACCGTATGAGGACACACCAAGAAGGGGGCCATCTACAAGTTAGGAAGGGAGTCCTCACCAGAACACAACCGTCCTGAGACCCTAATCTTGGGCTTCTAGCCTCCAGAATGGTGAGAAAATAAATTTCTGTTAAGCCACCTAGTCTGTGGTACTTTGTTACAGCCACCCAAGTTGACCGATACAATTTCTTGTCTTTAATCAAAAGGCCTTTATAGATATAAAGGAAACAATATTTGACTCAGAATAAAATCAGTTTTGAACGGTCTTAATAGCCACAATGCCCACAGGTACACAGGGCAAACTATAAACTTATCAAGTGACTGAGTCATAATGAGCCTGCACATGCATGCTTGAATGCTCTCAAATGGTTTCATTTTATAGGGAACACACACACTTATGTCATTATTTCATGGATTCATTTAAGAAAATAAGTGGAAACATATTACAACTGCTTTTAATGACTGGAACCCCAGGAAACACCACTGGTCAGGGAACACCATGGTATGGGAAGTTGTGCTCTGTGGTTCTTCCAAGTTGGCTGGAGATGTAGCACAGCCCTGGCTTCCACACCTCAAGGTCCCAGTGGTATGCTTCTGGTTAAAACGCTGGGGAGAGGGAGACCTGCACAGGGGATGGATCACTGCTTATGAGCCAGCTCTCGGTGGGTCGAGACCCCCAGACCACTTGGATCTTTCTGATGAGGGTCTTGCTCGGCCTTTTGGATACTGGGGGCATTCTGTCTCCTTGGGTCATCTGAATACAGAAGGACGTGTCCCCCTCCTGAACTCCGGATGAACTCTCTTGCCGCTTTGAGACTTCGGTTATCTTACCTCAGGTCGGAATTCACTTCCTTCATCTGCAAACCAGCAATTTGAACGAGAATCTCTCAGGACTGTGTGAGCGCCCCTGCCCCTGCCTTCAGACCAGCCATTACTGTGACGGTCCTAATGTGACTGCCCTCTACCTGGCTGGGGCCACAGGTAATGAAATGGGTGTGACAGGGCCAGCATCTGCAGCACACAACTCAAAACTGTTGTTGTTGTTGTTGTTTTTTTTTTTTTTACTTCAACTTGGTGTTATTTAATCTGTTTTAGAGGCATGGTTATGGACACTGAGACTCTGGTCAAAATTTCAGAGATTAACAAACAACAACAGAACATCCCATGCATCCCCCATCTCCCCTCAAATCACCAAGAAGGACAGATGTCTGACAATTTGATGGAAGATATTAATGACTTTCATTCCCCCCCCCCCAGCAGAGCTGGCTATAGGATCTAAATTTAAGGGCCCTTCCAGTTCTCCTTTTAAGAGACACACACCCATGATCAGCCTTTCCACATTTAACACTTGGCACCTGGGTGAGAGAAAGGGCCAATCTGTTAAGCTTCTCTTTTCTTCTTCTTCTTGCCCTTCATTTATATTCCTGTGGCAACCCCACTCAGTACTCACTATTCTTCCAATAGTAAAAATATGCAGATTTGGATTCTCTTGACATCTTTAAAATGTTATTTTAAAAGGATCCAGTGTTCCCATGGGAGCGCAGTGGTAACCTGGCCACTCCGAGAGGAAAAAAGCAATAAAATTCTCTTGTAAACCATTACCCACACCCGGGGAGCTGGATCTAGGCTGACCTGGCTTTAGGGGACATTAAAGAAGAAACGTTTGTCTTCAGCATCTAAATTATTCTTTCACATTTTCAGGACCCTTTCCTCCTTCCAAGTTCTGGGAGCCACACTCCGTGGGAAGTTTGCAAATTTCTTCATCTTCCTTTAATGTTACTTCTTTAAAATTCATCCCATGAACCATTTCCTCAGAGGCCCAAAGTTTGCCTCTGGCTTTTAAGAAGACTCCTAATTAAGCAAAATGACACAAACCAGAGACATCCAGTATGAGCTACTCTCCAGTGGCCTTGTTCATTTTTTAAAAAAGACTAAAGGCAATGACCTTAATTGATGGAGTCGATCTAGTGGTGGATCAGTGGTCCAGTGGCCCTAAAATCACACCAAATACTCTCTAGGCAACAGTTCTCAACAGTTCTCAACAGTATTTTCCCATCTCCAAAAGTTTAATTCTCCTTAAAAATGCTTCTACAGCAGAAGAAACACGGAAAGATTTTAAGTATTTAAAAATAGAGAGATCAGTACAATGGAGCCCCTACCTGCTCATCCCCCACTTTCAATAACTGTCACTGTAATTTTTTTTTAAGATTTTTTTTTTTTAAGATTTTATTTATTTGAGAGGGGGGCAGAGAGACAATGAGAGGGGATGGGCAGAGGGAGAGGGAGAAGCAGGCTCCTCGCTGAGCGCAGAGCCCCATGTGGGACTTGATTCCGGAACTCCAGGATCCTGACCTGAGCAGAAGACAGATGCTTAACCAACTGTGCCCCCCAGGCGCCCCCCAGTCACTGTAATTCTTACACAACTCTGATAAACAAGTTTAGCACATCTCTAGAGTAAAAGTCCTGTATTTGGGTAGAACAATATATAGGTAGTTTGACATTGTAAGGATGTCCTAACCTGCAAGCCAGTGTCATGTGCACACGTATTTTTAAAGCTTCAGTTCTATGACAGTTACAAAGCTCATCTCCCATCAGGTGTGGAGGAAGCTCCTCACATCCTCCCCTTATTTCAGGAGAGTTATTCTACTTCATCTAATTATATATTGGGGGGTTTAATCAGTAATCCTAATTAAAAACCCGTGAAAACACAAGACACCTAGATGTAAAAAATAAAATCCTTTTGTACTGAAACTCTTAAAAGTGATTTTTTTGAAAGGGATTTTGTTATCAGATTGTTCACTGTTTAGAAAGTACTGGCAAATATTCCAACACGGTGATGAATCCTCAGGGAAGACTGGTGGGCGCAGGGCTGAGGAACAGATTGCTTCTGTATCTCCTGGGGGCAAATGAGCAAGCACACCATGAACGCGTGGCCTGCCATACTGCCTGTGATTCTTTTTATGAGACTCTGCATGTGGAGACACACACACACACACACACACACACCACACACACGTATATGCATGTAAATCCATGCATTTAAAGCCCACACGAGTCCTGGGCTTCACACTGCATGACATCTGAATGCACTCTCTCCTCCTGCTTCCCTCATCGATTTGCTGTACAATCTGGTTTATATGATCTCCGTCACTTCTTACACGGCCCTGGTGACGGTCCTTTTGGCACGCTGTCCTGATGGAAAGAGGCAGGTGCGGTCTCTCCCTGCAGCCAGCCTCACCTATACCCACCCATCCTCCACACCGCTGCCAGAGTTATTTTCTAGAAAACATGTCCGATCACGTAAAATACACCGAGCCCCTGTTGAGTCTCCCCAGTGTTTACCAAATGAGTTGACTGACAGTCACTAAATTGGCATATTAGGCCCTGTGCCACTAGCCTCAAATTATAATAGCTATTATAATAGCTAACAGCTGTATTAGAATATAAATTATAGTTACATTATACAACTACTATCCTATACATAGTATTATATATTCTTACCTAATGATTACATACTATATGATTAATAATATAAGATATACTGTCTATAATAGAGTTTTCTACACAAGAATCCATCCTGTGAAGGAGGTACAATGATTTCCATTTTACGGAGAAAAGAGAAACACAGAGTGATTAAGTCACCTTCCCCAGATCACCCAGCTATTAAGTGACAGAGCGGGGGGCTGGCTCTGGAGCTGGTGCCCCTGACCACTAGGCGCTACATCATCTCCCCTGACAGGCCCCCTCCCAGCTCCCTGGGCTTCTCTGCTTCCCCCACCAGGAAAACAGCCATCTCGAACTAGTAGAAATTCTTTCCCACTAGTAGAAGTTTTTTCGGGGGGGCTGCCCAAGGCCTCAGGCGCCACCACCCTCCCCCTGCCCTCTGAGCACCCCTGCCTGCCTCACACACTTATCTGGTCCTGTCTTGTGCTGCCATCAGCCACGCACCTGTCTGTACCCCAGACCTACACTCTTTAGATTAGAAAGCACTCCGTCTTTCCTGTGCTGTTCAACTGCTGGCGACTCATCTGCATTATAAAAACATGGAGGGGCAGGGTGACACCAATGCCGGGTAAGTTTTCTCCAAAAGAGACAAACAAGTAACTTTAAAATGGGCCACCTGGGTGGCTCAGTCGTTAAGCGTCTGCCTTCGGCTCAGGTCATGATCCCAGGGTCCTGGGATGGAGCCCGTCCCTGCTCGGCCAGGAGCCTGCTTCTCCCTCTCCCACTCCCCCTGCTTGTGTTCCCTCTCTCACGGTCTCTGTCCCAGATAAAATCTTAAAAATAAATAAAAATTAAAAAATAATAAAATGACATCAGGGACAAGGGCTGCGTGAGTCCTTAGAGGTAATGCCTCGTCTCTCCTCAAACCCGGGTTTTCCCAACACATGACTGGGTAGTGGTGGGAAGGCGAAGGAGGGTGGCGCGTCCTCGGCAGGATCACCCTCCTGGTGCCGCAGAATTAAATGACAGAGATGAGCACAGCAGTCTACAGCAGAAGAAACACGGTTCTGTGCTCCGTGGCTTGCAGGAAGAAAGAAAACCAAGGCTCCCTACCTCGCGCCTCCTAACAATCGCTACCCTGCCCCTGGTCTGGTGCCGCTCCCACCTCCCCCCACCCCCCACCCCGCCCCCATGAGGATGGAAGCAGGCCAGCACCTCGCTTCGGTAGGCAGACCTTCCTGCGACTGCACGCAGTTCCTTCAAGGTCATCATTTTTCCTGTTAACTCTCCATGCCCACACGTCGGACCGCAGCGGTGTGGGTTTGTGATGCGGAGGTGGGGCGCCTCGTGGTTTAAGTTTGCTGAGTCTTCGCTTTTCCTAGTTCGTTTAAAAGGACTGTTTCCCTTTTAGGAAGGGAAGGAAAGGAGTGAGGCGAGAGGAGGAGGTTAGTTTAGGAAACGACTGCAGAGCTGGAGGAAGCCCTCGGTTACATTTCTGCATTTACTCTTTCTATATGGTAACAATTCATAAAAGATTTGTACCCCGGAGACACTGCCCAGGGGAAGCGTTCTCCTCAGGGGGGAAGGGGAGAAAGGCAGTTCCAAACTCAAGACGAACCAGAAGTTGAGATGAGAGATGGGCCATGCGACCACGGGCCCCTCCGCCAGGTATTCTGCAGCACAAGGGGGCATGTGGATGTGACCTTGCCGACAGGGAGCATCTTCAGTAGGCAAGTCCCAGTCAAACAGGGCAGAGGTTTGGCTCAGAGGCCTCCACGCAGTGGGAACCCTCTGGCGCCCTTTCTTACTGCTTGGGTTTCTCTCTACAAGTTTAGATCCCTCAGGGGTGACTCGAGGAATAGTGAGCAGGAGAAAAGAAAAGTGCCAGGTTTTCACGGAAACCTCCATCTGCTGGAAGTGTTCCTGCAGCTCAAGGTGCAGTGTTTGAGATCAAGAGGTTGGATGCTTCAGCACACTCGGGGTGGGAACCTTCTCCTTGTAAGGAAGCAGGGACGGAAATGTAAGGAGCCCTGTGCTGTAAGCTGCAGGGGCTGGGCTGGGGACTGGGGCCTCTTCCTCCAGTGCCTGTCCTGTACCGAGGGACGTGGGAGTGGGGGGCAGGGAGCCAGTCCCTGTGCCTCACACAGCACCAACTTCCTCCAACTTGGGGACCCTTCATTTTAGCACTGAAAAGCTCCACATGAGCAGGACTGCGGTGTTCTAAGTGACTGATTATCATGAAATTGGTAATCTTTTTTTTCCCCTAAAGATTTTATTTATTTGAGACAGTGTGTGCACAAGCAGGGGGGAGGGGCAGGGGGAAGGGGAGAAGCAGGCTCCCCACTGAGCAGGGAGCCCAAAGCAGGGCTCCATCCCAGGACCCTGAGATCATGACCTGAGCCCAAGGCAGATACTAAATGGACTGAGCCACTCAGGCGCCCTCCCTCCCCCTGCAACAAGTGTTACAAGCTTAAATTAATCTCATGGGTTTTCACAAACACATTGCCTAACACTGGAATTTCTCTGGGAGAGATGCTTTTCCTCCTCATGCGCAAGCCTTATTTTCTGTCTTCTACTATCGGAAAAATACGCTTGGGGAAAAAAAAGAAGTGATGTTAAAATACTGTTCCTTGGGAATTAGGTAAAAACAGAGAAAGCTTGAAAATAGAAGGCAGAGAGGTTTCTTAAAAACTCTTCAAAAACGGGAGAAGAAATGTTTGTTCAGGGCCTATCATGGAGGCTGGGTACCCTCACCATGACCTAGCATTATAAGTACTCTGGTTACCATTTTACAGACGAGGCAACTAAGTTTCAGCACTGTAGGAACGGTATCAAAAGAATGAGTCTAGGGGCGACTGGGGGGCTCAGTCCGGTAAGTGTCTGACTCTTGACTTCGGCTCAGGTCACGATCTCGGGGTCCTGGGATGGGGCCCCGCCTTGGGCTCCCTGCTGGGCGTGGGTCATGCTTAAGATTCTCTCTTTCCTTCTTCCTCTGCCCCTGCTCTTATGCTCTCTCTCTCTCTCTCTCAAATACATAAATCTTTAAAACAGTCTAAAATGTGGTTGGGCAGAGGTACAAACGCCAGTGGTTCTAGCTCCAGGGGTGGTGGGCTCCTTCCCTTGTGCCATACTGCCCTTCTTCGAAGGGATCTTGGGGCATGCGTCAGAACAGCGACCTCATGGAGCGATAGGGAGAGGATGCTATTTAATAGACCATCAGGACTTGGGTAAAAATCTCAGGCAAGCGGCTTCTTGATCACTTTTGCTTCTCCAAAACCAAAGCCTCTATTCTGGCCTTTCCGAAACATGGGAGGGGAACCACAGCACCTGAGCGTCACTGGGGGCGGGGGGCATGTAAAATTCTTCATGCATACCCACACAGCCTAGATGCTTCTGGGCAGTAAAAATGGATCAGACAGAAAATTTATCAACACATTCAGTTCACCTTCCTTCTTCCTTTTCGAAAAGTCTGAAATATTTCTGTAAAGTTTTAATGCATGGGTAGAAACGGACTGACATTTAATTTTTTGTCTGATTCCATCTAGCTTCTAGGACCAGCCCTGAGGATTACATGTTGGTTTAAGGAAGAGAGTAATAGCAGATTTTACCTACAACATGAATATTTAAAATTATCCTTATGCTCATAAAAATCAGGAGTTGAACAGAGAGGCTATGGTGTGCATTAATTTATCCGAGACATCTGTTGAGTGCTTACCGGGTGCAGAATTCTGTGCTAGGTGCCATGAGGGTGAATAAAAAAGAAAAGAAGGTGGTTAAAAAAAGATCACAGGGGCGCCTGGGCGGCTCAGTGGGTTAAGCAACTGCCTTCGGCTCAGGTCATGATCCTGGAGTCCCGGGATCGAGTCCCGCATCGGGCTCCCTGCTCGGCGGGGAGTCTGCTTCTCCCTCGGACCCTCCCCCCTCTCCTGTGCTCTCTCTCTCCCAAATAAATAAAATCTTAAAAAAAAAAAAAAGATTACAATACCCAGAAGATAACAGAAGGATACGGCGCTACAATCACTACTGAACCTAAAGGAAAAAGAAAGTGTTAGGAGATACGTGGGCTAAGCTTACAAGGTAAATTATGGAAAATTATGTTACACACTGATTCAAAAGCCTAGCTCGGTAGGATTTCAAACACTCACACATTCAAATATATCCCATCCTTCTGACCAAAGAGCACAAGTTACGACATGTGCTAACTGATCACAAAACCGATGCCAAATAAACACTTGCTTGGTTGAGTAGAGCATGTCAGTTGTTGACTGGGATTCAAATTGTGGCCTTTTAAGAGCTAAGGATGTATTTTGGTATTTACTACCCTCTATTAACAGTCTTCCAAGATTATTCATAGACATCCATTGCCCGAACACATCCAACATGATGTCAGTACTGAGGAAGAGCCCCAGTTTCAAAAAAAAAAAAAAAAAAAAAAAAAAAAAAAAACAAACCCGCCAAAAAAAAAAAAAAAAGAAGAAGGTCAACTGGAATCAAACCCCAAAACCCATTAAACATGGCACCTTGATGAGGTCAAGTGTGCAGACGCTAGAGTAAGTGTGAACCAGACTAAGGATATCTTGGATCATTCTACCACAATGACTTCTCTATGACCTGAAGCCTTCTAGAACACAGCACCTCCCTCCCCCATTCTTTCCCTTGGTTAAACCACAGCCTTAAGCACACCCTCTAGGCATAAGCTCCTTGATCTGCCCTGGAGATATGACTGACACCCACCTATTCTCAAACATTCTCCTCCCCAGGGGTCCCTCAGCCTGTACTCCCAGCCTCTAGGGCCATAAAAGCAGGTCTTAGGGGAAGTGGGGTTGGGGATATCTATTCAGTCTTGAGGTTCCCAAGCCCCCTTCAAAATGGCCTTAATAAACCATTTCTCAAGGAGCTGAACTTGCGGCCCTTTCCCTCCAGTCTTCCAGCACCTTTAGCCTTAGGAGGTCCTTTTG
Organism: Callorhinus ursinus; assembly: GCF_003265705.2. Classification (NCBI taxonomy): domain Eukaryota; kingdom Metazoa; phylum Chordata; class Mammalia; order Carnivora; family Otariidae; genus Callorhinus; species Callorhinus ursinus. The sequence goes on along the minus strand of NW_027397088.1, from coordinate 13,647,805 downwards.
CATATACCTCCCCTTCATGAAACACTTGTCTTTACCACTATGATTGGCGCCTTTTAATTTAAAAGAAGAATCCAAGAGACTGAGGAAAGTGGAAGGTTTCTAGAGAAAAATATCAGCTGCTCTGAAACAACATGGCAGCCAACTTCCTCCTATGGGATACTGTGCCCTTGTCACGTTGGGATGCAAGGTTCTGAGGGTCCAAGGCCCAGTCAGCGAATAACTGAGCCAGTGCTAGCTCCAGTTTTGAATAAACCAAGAGGTTGTCGAGCACGTGACTTCCACAGGCCAGCTATGACACTCAGAAAAGCAAAAGCATCAGATCTAAGTAACAAAACGTGCCACCCGCCAAAAGTGTGACCTGGGGCAGGTCATTTAACCTCTGTGTGCCTCAGTTTCCTCCTCTGACAGTGGGGATAATACACTTGTCATCTACTCGATCGGCTGTCGCAGGGATGAAAGGAGATAATGCAAAGAGCAGGCTGAAACGTCTCTCATGGTTCCCTCCTCCTCAGAAGTTCAACAAAGCATCAATATTTTCACCTTCTTTGAACTACAAAAAAAAAAACTTACGAAAAAGTATAGACCCCTGAATGTATCGCTCATTATAAAGAGCCCTACTCTGTAACCACCCCTTGGAGATCCGAAGGAGAACCCTGCCAGTTCCAGAGACTTTCACTTGGCTCTCTCCAGCCCAATTCCCTCCTTTCTCCCTAAAAGTAAACACCGGTCCGTCTTCTGAAATACTTTAGTATTTTTTCAAGTTGGCCTTAGAAGACTTAATGCGTGGTAAAGTGCTCCATGAATATTGGCTACTGTATTTTTAAGAGAAAAAAAAAAAGGTACACTCAAGGAGTCTTCTGTTTCCTTACGTCACGTGACTCTCATTTCATAATTGCACTTATATGTGATGCCTCTCCCTCTTGGCCTGTCTCGGGGTATAACCAGCTTGCACTTGTCATTCTGAATGCAGCCACCAGACTCCACAGCATGCTGGATTTGTAAAAGTGGACTAATTTACTGCACATCTCTCCAATTTCAATCTAGTTAAACGTTATCCTCAAGAGTAGCTTCCTTGAGAATAGCAATGAGGAACTGGAGCCTTAAGGATTACCTCTTGATTTTATTTGTCCAGAACTTTGATTTAAAAACAAAACAAAACAAAACAATAGCAACAGGTAATTCGAGCACCATTTTGAAAGGAAAAAGTAGAGAGCTCATGTGTCACGAAGAAGGTCGGGCTACAGCACATCCACCATATGGGGGCCACTGGATCACATACCCCAACAGCTCCATGTTACCCCAGCAAATCTCTTATTTCTGTGAAGCAGAAGGATATTCAAACGTAGTTGAGAAATCACTATGCACCTGCTGTTTTGCCGCTCCGCTTGTTGAACCCTTCACTGGTAGTGGGTCATATCCCTTAGGCCTAACTCTGAATTCAGTTACACCTGCAGAGGACATTTCCATGTGAGCTAAACCCAATTTCACTGAAATCACCCCTTCTCAGGCAAGCAGCGTGCATCTGCATTTTCCCATTACCTGCCCAAGTGCTCAGCCCAAGTGCAAGGGCAGCTCAGAAAGGCATGGATTTAAAGCAACAGGGACGGGAGCTTCCAATGCTCACAGTGGCAACCTGAATAACACACCTTGTATTGGCTTTTCTTCCTCCCTGACTTACTCTGCCTCATTCCTGTTTCCTGAGGTCACCTCCCAAATAAACTACCTGCACCCAAACCCTTGTCTCAGGCTCTGCTTTCAGGCTAACCCAAACTAAGACATGGATAGAAGGGAGAAGGTGCAGCTTCAAAAGGGGTTCCTTTTGTGTGTGTGGGTGGGTAAGAATCAAGTGCCATAAAGCCTGATACCTGTGAGTGTATGTGATGGGGTGGGCGGCAGCTGTCCATTCTACCTTCAACCAGCTGTACGGTTTTAGGGAGGCCATTTTATGTTGGGTCAAGTAGTGGTAAGACAATTAAAGAGATATCTAGGTCTTCAACCAAACAGTTCTGGTAGTATAAAAATAATTCTGGGCTAAACCTGTCCCACACCACTGGAGCACTTAACTACAAGGACTGAAAGGGACAAGTCTACATCAAGATCCCATAGTCTCTCATCTATAAGATGAGGGCACTGGCCCTACTAGGGAAGCAGTTTAGCTTAGTTGCAAGGTTTGGCCCTGGAGTCAGATAGAACAGTTTGAATTCTAGCTTTATTCCTTGGTCACTGAGTAATCTTACATATTTTTTTTTTAACCTCCCTAAGCTCAGTTTTTTCATATATGAAGTAGGTACAAAAAACAGTACCTTCCTCACAGGAAAAGCTATGAGGGTTCCATGAGAATATATATGCAATTTATCTCGCACCCCATCTGGGATATCCTAAGTGCTCAATAAATGCTAATTATTATTGTGATGATGGTTTAGATTTATAACTTTTGCACGAGTTTTTGATTTAGAGCAGAGTTTTTCAACCTCAACACTACTGATAATTTGAGCCAGGCCATTCTTTGCTCTGGGGGCTGTCCTGTATATTCTAGGATGTTTAGCAAGTTCCCTGGCCTCTCCCCACCAGAAGCCAGGAACACCTCTGCCCACCACCACCACCGCCTCACATTGTGACAACCAACAGTGCCTCCTGACATTGTCAAACGTCCCCTGGGGGCAAAAAGTGCCCCATTTGGAAACCACTCAGTGAGAGAAATGAGTCTCTAACTCTAAACCTGTTGAATACTGATCCTAAAATTCACTTTATCATGTGACGAAACATCCTCCTGCTGTTTCTTAATACTCTTGGTATCTAGATACTCTCATCCTCTAATAGAATAACATTTCCCAGGGGCTGGGGGGAGATTTAACTAGATGCCCCAGATCAGATCGGAAAGGAGCACCCGTATCTGAAAAGACCAAGCAATTAGTTCTGTGGATGGACCAATAACAGCTCTAGGGATGAACTCAGACTTGATACCTTCTCCACTCTAGAGACTTCAAGAACTCAGAGAGGACTCAAGGGAACACAGAGTTTTTGGAAAGAATAACTGTAGTCTTTCTGTTCTTGAGCCAACACATGGGAACAATTAAAATAGCTCCTGGCAGAGGGAAGAGGGAGAAAGTGAAGCCATCAGGGCAACCCAGCTTCTGGGAACTGGGGGGCACAGAAGCCAAGCCTAAAGGGTACCAGCAACCTGGGCCTAGCATTGAGCTACTTGTAGGATCAAAAATCTATGCCATGCATGGCTGTGAGCAAAATGTTTTTGTAGATCTTTTAGTTTCCTTTTTGGATTTTCTTAGTATTTTTGTTTTTCCAAAATCAATACCGTTTTACTGCTTTTTATCCATTTGGAACGTGGTTACTTATAGCTTATCCTGGTCAATACCTGCATTATTTCTAATAAGCAGTCTGAGAGCTGTGTATTTACTGAAATTCGTATAATCTGCAAACTATGACAGTTTGTTTCTTCCCTTCCAATCTTACTTTTTTTTTTTTTTAAATATTTATTTGAGAGGGAGAGAGAGAGAACTGAAGTAGGGGGGCAGAGGGAGAAAGAGAGAGAATCTTAAGCAGACTCCACGCTGAGCACAGAGCACGTCAGGTGGGGCTCGATCTTAGGACACCGAGATCAGGACCTGAGCCGAAACCAAGAGTCACAGGCTTAACCAACCGTGCCACCAAGGCACCCTACCAATCTTATAATTTTAACATAATTTTCTTGACTTACTGCATTGCCTGGGGCCCCTGGTGAGATGATGAAATAAAAACCTGAATAGTGGGCATTCTGGTTCCTGATTTTAAATGCTTTTTAACATTTCAGCATTAAAAATGATGCTTACTAAAAATAAATAAATAAATATGATGTTTACTCCTGTTTTATTTGGTTTCATTTTTGTTGCTGTCAGTATATTTTATTAATGTAAGGAAGCTTCCTTTCTAGTGTTTTTCTTGTTGTTAATCACGAGCAGATGTTAAATTTTATGCCATAATTTTTCTGTGTCTACTGGAATGATCACATGTACTTTATCCTATAATTTGTTAATGTGAACTGAGTCCAGCAGAATGAGGTAGTATGTATCCCTCCTTTTTCCCTTCTCTTGAAGAAAAAGGAAGGTTTATAATAATCTGTTTCTTGAAAGTCTGGTAAAACTTGCTTTAAAACCTTTGATACATTCTTTGTGGAAAGATTTTTATCTATTGATTCATCTTATTTAATGGCTATAGATTTATTTATGCTTTTATTCTTGGATCAGTTTTGTTATTTTTTCTAAGTTTATTTCATCTACATTTTAGCACTTATACACATAAAGGTGTAACTGTATTCTCATTACCTTTTTTAAACTTTGCCCCTTATTCATTTCATTTATGCACTTTTTCTCCTCATTTGGTGATTCTATTTGTTGATCCCCTATATTATTAACTTTTCTATTTTATTAATCTCTGTCTCTGTATCTTTGGAATTTCCTTCCTTCTCCTTTCTTTGGACTTATTCTGTTGTTCTTTTGCTTAGTTTCTTAAACTGGTTATTTTAATTTCTGTTCTCTTCTCTATGAACGCTTAAGGCTGTGAACTTCCCTGCATTCCAAATGTTTTAATATGTAGTGTTTAATTTATTTTTTGTTCTATTTTTAAATTTTAAATTTCCATTATAATTTATTTTTATTTTAAATTTCCATTATAATTTATTCTTTTGCCCATGAGCTATTTAAACATATGTTTATAAGTTTCACATGTAACAGAAATTTTTATTTTTAAAGATTTTATTTATTTTAGAGAGAGAGCGAGTGAGCACGAACAGGGAGAGGGAGAGAGAGAATCTCAAGCAGACTGCAGAGTGCGGAGCCTGACATGGGGCTCGACCTCACCACCCTGAGATCATGACCTGAGCTGAAACCTAGAGTTGGATGCTTAAACTACTGAGCCACCACAGGCGCCGCTTAACAGAAATTTTTAAATATATCTTTTTGTTGCTGCCTTGGATCAGTATTTCTTTCACGATAACTTCAGTTTTTTCATTCTGCTCAACAGACTCTGCCCAGGTGTCAGCATAAGGCTTTTTACTTTTTAATTTTGATTGCAGCAGTTTTTATGCAGGAAGGGGAAACTCAAAAATTTTTGTCACTTCCTGAAAACTCAGCATGCATTACAACAGGACTCGTCTAAGATCTAATTTTTTTTTTTGTATTTTTTTGCAAAAGAGTCCCTCAGAGAACTGTCCAAAATACAGCTGCAAGTGGAAGTCTCAAGGCCTCACTCTTAAATATAAATTCATAGCCAATGGCCACTTGGAATGTGAGGGGGAAAACTCTGATATGAAAGGGGAATACCATGACAAATAAATAAAAAATTAAAAATTGGTCTTAGGAGACGCAGATAATACAAAGACCAACAAGAAAGAACACCATAAAATGTCCTTTGAGTAAAGATGAACCCCATGCTATGAAAAAGAAACAGAAAACAAGAAAAACTTCTTGGAAATAAAAAATGATTACCAAAACAAATGAAGTCATATGTGTACTAGTTAAAATACAAAGTCAAAGAAATATCCCAGACATTAGAAACAAAAGACAAAAGATGGAAAATAATAAAGAGATAGAATCCCTCAGTGAAATCTAACAACTGACAAAATTTCTAGAATGAGAGAACAAAGAAAGTCAAAGGGAGTAGAGTTTTAAAAGAAATAAAGTTCCCAGAGCTGAAAGAAAAGGGTCTTTAGGTTGAAAATGTCAAGGGGATACCACTCACAATGAATGTCAAGGTGCACAATCAGGAGATTCTAGAACATCAATGATAAGGACACTACCATCAGATATTCCACAGAATTAAAGTTCATACCCAAAAGCACAAAAATCAGAATGCATTCAAATTCTTAAAACTATTCAATGCTATAAAATAATAATATCCTCAAATTTTCATAAAAATTAATTTGAACTTGGAATTCCATGTTTAATGAAACAAACTGTGTGATGTTCATTACATTAGAATGTGCTGCAGCAAAGCTATAGAAAAAGAGAGTTAAGGTGTGGAATCCAGAAAACAATGAGATGCAGGCAAAGAACTTAAGAAGTCTCCTGGTGAAAAAAAAAATGCTGATCTAGACAGTAAACATCCCATACTTAAAATAGGAAGGTGAGGGGTGCCTGGGTGGCTCAGTTGGTTAGGCATCCGCCTTCGGCTTCAGTCATGACCCCAGGGTCCTGGGATTGAGCCCCACACTGGGCTCCCTGCTCAGTGGGGCGTCTGCTTCTCCCTCTCCCTCGGCTGCTCCCCCTGCTTGTGCTTTTTCTCACTCTCTCTCCTGCTGTCAACTAAATAAATAAAATCTTAAAAAAACCCAGAAAGGTGAAAATAAGGCAGTCTCACAGCAAATGAGGGTACTCAATAAATATAAACATGCCACAGCTAAAAAATAAAATTGTTTTAAGGAAGATATTACAGGAAGAAAAAAATAACAGAACACTTTAGGAAAAGAAGCTCTGCAAGAATGAGAATTGTAATAACACATGAGCACCTCTGCAGAGAACATCATTACACAGACCTGCAAACATCAATACTGTTCACTGATTTAACTATGTAAGTACACTGGAAGGATGGGGGAAGGAAGGTAGAGGATTAAAGTAAGAATCTAACTTAAAACAGTAGGAAGTAAAGAGTAAATATTAAATTTAGTAACTAAAGTAATAGCACTATAAGATCTAAGTTAGAAATCTAGAGTTAAAACTTGGTTTCTTTGAGCAGTGAAACTGACATGATGAGGTATGGGTCAGGGAATGACTGTTCCCATTATAAGAACTTCTCTACTATCGATATATTAAAACATAGTTTAAGTTAATAGGTTTTCAATAAATAAATGTGAACAGACGATAGATGTTAGACAAATTCAAGTGCAGCAATAATGAAATAAATGAACCTCTAGATATATGATATTCCAACAATAAGGTATCAATTTTTACTTAAATTGAATATTTAAAAAATATTTTAATATCCAGTACTAGCAAGGTCATGGAGATATGCACACTCTCATATAGTGTTTTCTGGGTTTAAACTAAGATAATCTTTCTGGATGGAAACTTGGTAATTTGTGCAAAGAGCCATGCAAATGTCTATTTCTTTTGACACAGTAATTTCATTTTATCCTATAGAAATAATAAAAAAAAGTACATTAATATTAATGCACAACTGGGGTCTATGTGCTTATGTAAATTATGGGGGATTCTTATGCAAATGATGATATATCTATTCAAAGGACTGTTCTCCAGTCATTTAAAGGAGAATTTCTGAAGAGCATGGAAAACACTTAAAAGATTAAGAGAGAGCAAAAGAAAAAAAATATGGTAAACTTTGTAGGAAGGGCAAAATTTCAGTTTCCAGCTATGACAGAGTAACCAGATTTGCCTTTGACTGTAAAAAGCCAAGAATGAGGATAAAACTTAGAAAATAACTGTTTTTGGATAGTCCAGACAAGCAGGACATGACTGTGATCTGTGAGAAACGAAAAACAAATGAAGTGAGCACTATGATCTCGCCAGATTTCTGTCTGAAGGCACTTTCCAGACTGTGCTACAGAGATGTGGGTTTCAAGTAGAGCTTAGTGGTCCTGTTGGACTAAAGAGACAGACTGGAGGCAACAGGGAGGCTGAGGCAGTTGCAATATGAGAACAGAAATCCTTTTGAGTTTTTAGTTAAGATTCGAAGCTTTTGAGCAAACTACAACTTCCAGGGAAAGAAAGACTACAGAAAGCTGGACTCATTCAAAGTCTGACTGTTAAGAATAGAGAAAATTCACTGAACACCTGCAGCATTCTGTATAGACCCCAGAGGGCCTTAGTAGAAGGGCTACACTTACCCTAAAAGGAGAACTACTCTGGACCCACTCAAAACAAACTTAAAAAGCAACCTTTGGAAGGATCATGCAAATAGCAATTGCTAGCTAGAACAAAACTCAATCCTCTATGATAGAATAAAACAAAATCCAGACAGTCAACAACATCACACCATTGTGATCTGTTTTCAATCAAAAACTACTAGGCAAATGAAAAAGGGAACTGTAAACTATAACTAGGAGGAAAACCGATCAATAAAAACAAATCCAGGAATAATAAAGATAATGGAATTTGCAAACAAGGACTTAAAAAAATATTTTACTTATGGCCAAGGATTGAAAAGTGAACATAAACATTAGAGAAATTGAGAAAAATTTAAGATATAAGAAAGAACTTACAAAGACCTGTAAAGCTGAAAAATACGATATCTGAATCAAAAGTTTCACTGGATGGGATTAATAGGAGATCAGACAATGCAGAAGAAAAGAATAGTGAACTTGAAGACAGGAATAGAAACTATCCAAACTGAAAAACTAGAAGATAAAGGGCTGAAAAAAAATGAGCAGAGCCTAGGAATACTATGGAATAATATGAAATGTCCTAATACACGTGTAAGTTGACTTCCAAAAGACAGGTGTGAGGGGAAGGTACAGAACAATTTGTAAAAATAATTGTTAAATTCTTCCACATTTAATTAAAAAGAACTATTAACGAATAAAACCACAGATCCAAAAAGCTTAATAAACTTCAAGCAAGATAAATATTTAAAAAGTGACACCAAGACACACCATAATCAATTATTCTAATTAGAAATTCTTTAAAAAAGTAACCAATCAAAAAGACATATTTACATAAAGGTGAACAAAAATATTATCTCTGACTTCTCATCAGAAATAAGGCAATCTAGAAGACAATGGAATAATATCTTTAAATTGCAAAAGGAAAAATAAACCCATTACCCATTATTCTATGCCCAGAGAAAATATCCCCAGAAAATTGAAGGTAAAATAAAGAAATTTGCAGATAAATAAAAGCTGTGCAAATTCATCTCCAGCAAGCCTGGAGATGACATATCAAGGCAGTTTTTTTAGGCCAAAGAAAATTTTATCAGATAAAACTCAGATTTACACAAAAGAATAAAGAGTATCAAAGTGGAAAAACTTCTTATTCAGTTTTTAATTTAAAAGGTAACTATAAAAAAGTAATAAAAATGCATTGTGAGGTTTATACTGTATATAGAAATAAAATATGTTTTAAGAGTAGCACAAGGACTGAGGAGGGAAATGAAAGTTTGTTGTGTAAAGGTTCTTACATTATATATAAAGTGGTACCATATTAAGTAAAGATACACTGTGAAAAAAATAAACATGAATATAGTAAATCCCAGAGCAATTAAAAGAATCAATAAGTAAAACGAGGGAATATGGCTAATAAGCAAATGATTAAACAATTAGTCCAAAAGAAGACACAAAATGTAGGAAAATGGAACAAAGAACAGATGGGACAAGTGGGAAACAAGTAGCCAAGAATGTAGATTAAATACAACCACATTGATAATTACATGAAAAAATACACTAAAATGCAGGGACCCACTATATGCTATCTACTACAAACAAAGCACACTTTAAATATAAAGACACAGAGCATTTCTCTACTTGCTAGATGGGACGCTGCCCAATTCATGAATTGCTTAATAAAACCCACTATATGTTAAAAAAATATATATAGTAAATACATACATATATATATGTATACACACACACACACACACACGCACACATACATACAGATTGGCTACAAGTGAAAGGACAGAAGAAAGATAAACTATTCAGACATTAATGCTTGGAAGCCAGAATAGCTACATTAGCTTCAGGCAAAATAACCTTCATGTCAAGGAATAGTGCCAGATATAAAGAATGTCATTACATTATGAAATAGGTCAATTTTTAAAAATTTTTTTAAAGATTTTATTTATTTATTTGAGAGAGAGAGAGAAACAGCATGAGAGGGGAAAGGGTCAGAGGGAGAAGCAGACTCCCCGCTGAGCAGGGAGCCCGATGTGGGACTCGATCCCAGGGCTCCAGGATCATGACCTGAGCCGAAGGCAGTCGCTTAACCAACTGAGCCACCCAGGTGCCCGAAATAGGTCAATTTTTGCAGAAGAGCTATATAACAATCCTAAACAGCAGAGTTCCAAAATACATTAAAAACTGACAGTATAGAAAGGAGAAATAGACAAATTCCTAATTTTACTTGGAAATTTTAATGTTCCTTTTGCAGTATTTGCTAGAAAAGTAAAGAAAACATAGTAACAGTACACAAAACTCGAACAACACTATCAACCAGCTTGACCTACATGCCATTTATAGGATAGTTTACCCCAAACTGCAAAATATACTTCTTTTCAGGGCACATAAATCATTGGCCCAGAGGGGCATCTGGGTGGCTCAGGTGGTTAAGCTTCTGCCTTCAGCTCAGGTCATTATCTCCGGGTCCTGGACTTGAGCCCCATGTCAGGGTCCCGGTTCAGTGGGGAGTCTGCTTCTCCCTCTGCCTGTCCTCCCCTGCTCCTCCTGTCTCTTTCTCTCTCTCTCTCTCTCAAATGAATAAAAAGAATCTTAAAAACAAAAACAAAAACATTGACCCAGATATTCTATATGCTGGACTATAAAATAAGTCTTGATAAATGTAAAACAGTTGAAATCATTCTGAATATGTTCTGTGACTACAGTGATATTAAATCAGAAGACAAAAACAAAAATATTTTTTAAATAGTTATGTATTACAAAAGTAGACAATACCAGTATACGTTAACAGATGGGTTAAAAATCATAAGAAATGTTAGATAATACTTGGAACTGGATTATACTGAAAATATAACTTATGAAGTCTGTGGGATATAGCTGAAAAAGTCTTTAAAGGAAAACTCAAAACTTTCAATGATAGAAGCTTCCCACTTTAAAAGCACTGGAGAAGCAAAACTGAATGGAACAAAAGTACAGGAAAGGAAATTATAATGATTGGAGATCAGTGAGAAAGAAAATGAGCAAAAATGAGGCAAAAATCAATAAAATTAAAAGTTGATTTTTGAAAAGATCAGTATAATTGATAAGCCCCTAGCAAAACCAATCAAGAATTTTTTTTAATTATAAATATCAGGAATGAAAGTAAAACTAAGGGACATCACTACACATACAATAGACACTAAAAAGGATTACAAGCAACCATTGTGAAAAACCTTAGGTCAATAATTCAACAACTTACATGAAATAATAGATTGCCTGAAAGACAAATCATTATAAATGATACCAGAAGAAAGGGAAAATGAAAATAGTCCTATATCTATTAAAGATACTGAATTTGAAATTGAAACCTGTTCTACAAAGAAAACTCCAGGTTCAAATGGCTTCACTGCTGAATTCCATAAAACATTTATAGAAGAAATAATAAAAATTTTACACAGACTCATTCACAACATAGAAGGGAAGGATACTTCTCCTAAGCTCCTAAGTTCAATTTGACCCTGATGGGAAAACCAAAGACATTACAGAAAAATTACAGACCAGTATCTCCCATGAACATAGACATGAAAATCCTTAAGAAGTGCAGCAGTATATATATATATATATATATAAAAGGTATAATACAGCATGACCAAATATTTATCCCAGAAAATGCAAGGTTGGTATAACATTCAAAAGTGATTCAACTGTCTTCCATCACACTAACAGAATAAAGGAAAAAATAATCATCTTAAAAGGTGAAAAAATGTTTAAAAATATGCAACATCCATTTATGATTTAAAAAAACTCATAGAAAACTAGGAATTGAAGGAAATTTCCTTAATAGAAGGGCATCTGTGAATGACCTACAGTTAACATCATACTTAATAGAGAGCCTGGACACATTTACCCTAAGATTAGGAATGCAGGGGAAAGACATACACCTCCCACTATTTCTATTTAACACTGTACTATATTATAAAATGTTTTTAAAAATATCCTCGGTGGCCAGCACAATGAAGCTGGGCAGGACAAGGAAAGGGAAAAGGGAAAAAGGAAAGGAAAGAAAAGAAAAGAAAAATGCAGGTTGGAAAGGAAGAAGTAAAACTTTATATGCGGGCAACATAATCACGTATTTGGAAAATTCTAAGGACAATGTCAATATACAGAAATTAACTACATTTCTGTATTTCTACAAGAAATTAGTTGGGTAATGAAGTTTTTAAAAATACTATATACAACAGGGGCGCCTGGGTGGCTCAGTCAGTTAAGCAGCTGCCTTCAGCTCAGGTCATGATCCCAGGCTCCTGGAATCGAGCCCTGCATCGGGCTCCCTGCTCAGTGGGAAGCCTGCTTCTCTCTCTCTCACTCCCCCTGCTTGTGTTCCCTCTCTCGCTGAGTCTCTCTCTGTCAAATAAATTAAAGAAAAAAAATACTATATACAACAGCATCCCAACATCAAATATTTAGGGATAAATTTAACAAATTATGAAAAAAATCTATAAACTATGCTTCATTCTTTAAAATGCAGAGCAAAAATACTGCTAAAACCATTATGCCAGAATATTTATAGCAGTGTTACCACCGTGTAGGATTATGTATGCTTTTTATTTCCCTCCTAATACTTTTTCTATTTTCCAACAGTATGCAATATCCTGTTTTTTACTATCACAAAGGAAAAAAAAATTAAAGAAGAAAAACACCCAAAGAATTTGGCCTTTGTCCTGAGGGAAAGACTGTATCCTTGCAATTTCCTGAGTCACAGGCATGTCTTTGTTATTCCTGGCTGGCCCAGATAGTTTATGCTAATGAGGTAACTCACTGTAGGTCTCCAGATAATTTCAGGATGGTCAGGCTGGAAAGACCATGTGATGAGACTGTTGGGGCTTTGAGCTACCTGGTATCAGCCTGACCTTCCTACTTCTGGGGAGGGAGGAGAGGGCTGAGTTCAATCCAGTGGTCAGTGTCCAGTCATAATGAAACCCTAATAAAAATGCCCTTCAGCGGAGCTTTCTGATTGGTGAACACACTGATGTGATGTGTGCTGGGAGGGTGACATGCCCCGATTCCAAGAGGAGAGGGCGAACGAACCCCATGTTCAGGACTCTGCCCAGACCCCACCCTAGGCTTCTCTTCATTCATGTGGCAGCTCATGATCTGTGTCCTTTATAATAAAACTATAGTTGTAAGTATAAGTGCTTTCCAGAGTTCTATGTGTCTTTCCAAAAATTATTCAACTGGAAATGGGAAGCCCCGGATTTGGAGGGATTCAGTGAAAACTGCAGGTGATCCTTGTTGCAGGCATCTGAGGCTGGGGGCAGTCTTGTGAACTGTGACCTTTCACTTGTGGGGTCTGAGCTCACTCTGCGGGTTAGTGTCAGAAGTGAACCACAGAACAGTTGAAACAGAGCAGAGCTGAAATAGAAGGAAAAAAACATTTGTGGAGCTGGGGCGTGTGTATATAATATAGCTCCATTCAATAGTCATTTGTAAAAAGAGGTGAAGCACGGAGGATTCCTTCCCTTTTTTACTGAGGAGGGCCAAGGTACTGAGAAGAATAGTTTATAAATAGTTCAGCTGCTCTCCAAAATCATATTTTGGTAACAATGTTAAGTTTCTCGTACAACTTATTAATTTGAATCACACTAACTTGATATCTGTAGAATCTAGGCAAGATTCCGGCTGCAATTTATCCCACTTAGCCAATGCTTTTTTTTTAATAGTGAAGGAAAAAAAGAAAAAGATAAGATCTTTCCTGGGGAGGATATGTAAGGAATGGAACTATTTATGAAGTTGAAGGAATCTACAAAGTACAAATAATACTTATGTTAATTATAAATTTCCCTTTCATATTCAATAAGATCTCTTAGACAACAATTAGAATGAAAACTCGACATCAACTGAGTTTTATAAAAATTAATGGAATAAAACCCCATCTGTTTTTTCCCCCATCTATTTTTAAAACATTAGATTTTAAAATTAAAATTCAGCCTTTGTTTTTAACCAAATCTGTGTGGATTTTTTTCTATTAATATGAATAAAGTTTACTGAATAAGACTAAGTTGTCATAGATTATTAATGTATTGGAAAGGCCTCATGAAATTTTTCTTCAAGCAAACAAGCATTTCAAGAGCCTCCCATTCAACTGCCATCTGACCCCCCAAAACACACACATGACCTTAGCACATTTCACCAAATACACCAAAAAATCTGCCTTAAGAAACATTTTTATGAAAGAGATCGATGAACTGTTACAGACTACAGGGGACTAAAGAGAAATGTTTACAAAACTCAACTTGAGGTTCTAGATGGGATCCAGAAAAGAAAAAAAAATGGAAAAATAGGTGAAATGTGAATAAAGTCTATAGTTTAGTTGATAATGTGGTACCAATGTTAATGTCCTGCCCCGGATCAAGTACTATGATTGTATAAGATGCCAACATTGCAGAAACAAGGTATAGGGTCTGGAGATGCTCTGTGCTACATTTGCAACTTTTCTGTAAGCCTACAATCAGTTCAGATTTAAAAGTTCAAAGCAAAGAAATATTTCTACCCCATGTTAACATGTTTACATTTTAAAAAACTGTATCATTTCAGAGAGAAGAAAAGTTCATTTCAAGAAGTTACTGCAGGTTCTGGGATGTTGCCAAAGTAATCCTGCACATGGTCACATCTGCTAACTGTACTATGATTTCTTATCGTAAAAGTAATATAGTCACCATTCCAACACTGTGGAAAATATTTGCAAATTCTCACAACAATTAACAAACCACTGCTAGGGCTTAGTGCAACTCTCCTGTTTTTCCTTGGAAAACAATGCAGATGTTTTCCTCTATCTAAAGCTGGTATAGATTTTGTGTTCAACAGCAGTCTTGTCTAATTTATAATATGCCTCCAATTATATCTGCCGCTTAACACTAACATGCTTGCCAGAAAAGCAATAAAATTAACAGCATGGCACTTTTTCCAACAGGGCAAAGTAATTTATTTAGAATGTTTCCAAGTCATATTTGTGACAAACCTTAATAGGTGGAAGTAAGTAGAAATGTATCTCTTTTGTTTTGATGGTGTCATAAAATGAATTCCAATCACATTTGAGCCTAGCCAGGTTTGAGCCTCTCCGAGAAGAAATAAAATAGCAGTTTGGACTGTCTTACACTGCAAAGAATGAAGTAAAGGTCATAAGCTCCTTTAAGAAGAGACGTGCTTGGTTAGAGGTTGACTGGCTATAAAGGAGACAGAGGATGTCTGTCCATCTGTAACTTTAGAGATTATTTTAAAAGGCATGATTTGCATATGAATAATGCATAATGCAACATCAGTTACATTTTCATCACAGTCTACACTGCTATTACGCCAGGATGTTTTGCGAGCTTTTCAAAATATGAACAGATTTTGCTAAAAGCAGATATACATAGAAACAGGTTTTTTCTCCCAGTGCAATCCTACACATCCTTGAGGTTGCATGCAGGGTAGCTAGGCACCTACAACAGATGTAGCTCTGCACAATGTTCCCAAGCCACACACACACACACTCACACACCCACACACCCTAACAAAAAATACACATAATTTATAGTGTAATGGTTGTAAGTGAACAGGCTATGCTGTTAAATACGAAAATTCTCCCTGCCTTTCATTTCTAATTACAGAACCTACTGTGGAGATTTACAGTGTTTGTTCATTTTTGGTTTTGATCCCTTGAGAGTAAGAAAATATTCCAAACTGCTGAACCATATATTTTTTTTCACATTGCCAATGACCCTCTCCAACGCACCCAGAAACTCCCTTACTCCAAGCCAAGCACGAGGGTTTTAATGAATCTCTGGAACAATTGGGTCAAAGTTGAACTCGGATGATTAGTTTGAAACTTAATTGTATTGTTTCTCCTCCAGTCCAATCCATTGCTCCTTCCATGGGGCTTGTTAGAAGCTGATTGTTAAATACTTGGCAATTGCCTTCCCCTCAGGGAAAACAAAGCAAAGTGCGATTCTAATTGCAGAGGTGCAACTCCGGGTCAATGAGCAATACAAATGTTTTTCCAGTTAGCCAAATTCTAACAAGCATGTTCTTGCTGGTGGAAAAAGGCTTTTCAGAGGCTCTCCGGGATATCGAGAGAGTGGGTATCCGGCAGGACGGGACCTCTTGGAAACCTGGTGGGGTGTTTACCCAAGGGCAGCGTTCCAAGCATCAGACTTTACCCAAGGAGGCTCCCCCAAGGACGGGGTGGGGGCCTCTCTGTTGATTTCATGCAGCATCCCAGAGCTGTACCCCTGAGCTGGTGATTGGCATTCTTACGGAAAAAGTTAAGTTTCTTTATCTCTTCAGAAATGTCTTGTCCTTTCCTACCTCTTCAGATTCTGGGAGTCTGGAGACACAATGTAGCTTCTACAAGTGTCTGCCCCGGTCAGCCCAAGTGCTACCTGCACCCATGGTGGAATATGGACACCACTGAATACGGTGTCTTGAGTTCCGTGCCCATCATGTTTTGATGCTGTGGGTCACATGACTAAAAGGTTCTGCCGTCATTTCTTAGTTCTTAACACAAGTTTATTGCAAAAGTGACAAAAGAGTGGGTGGGGTAAGGGAAATTATGGGTCGGCTCTTCCCACTGTTGGCTGGGCTAACCCAGTTCCCACTGTTAGCTGGCTAGGCTGAACCTGTTCCCACTGTTAGCTGGGTAGGCTAAACCAATTCCTGCCATTGGCTGGCTGGGCTCAACCAGCTCAACCAGTTCTACTCAGTGTGGTCAGGCTGCTAGCAGCTGTATCACTAGGAAGCTTCTAAAAATGAAAATGGATGGGCCCTATCTAGGATTTAGGCCCTATGTAGGATTCCTGAGTCAGAATCTCTGGAGGGTTGTTGGGGGTTGGTGGGCAGGAACATGGGTTTTAACAAGATCTTTAACAAGATCTTCAATACAAGAGAAGAAATAAACTCAAGTCATTAACAGTTGCAATCTGGGACATCTCTTCACCTCCTGCCTCTGCCCTTTCCTTTATCCCAATTCCCTGAGCCTCACCAAGTACCTGGGGAGGTATGAACAGGGCTCAAGCATCAATCTTTTCGTCTTCTGGAGAATCCTTCCTTACAGCTCATAGTTGCACGGTAAGTGCTTGTCGATTGATTAGTTCATTTCCACGGAGGGTTTCCTGAAGCTGATTATCGCACAACTTGGTGAAGGCAATTAGATTAAAATACCAACCAACCAGCCGGTTCACAATTTGGGATTTAAGAATGTGGGAAATAGGAATATCAAGAATGCCATTAAAGGGGAGAAAAGGAATAAATGAATAAACATAACATGCCTAAGTGTGCACAGGGACACAGAATTGTGGAGGTCGGTTGGGGGAAGCTCAAAGAAGCACTTTTTTTTTTCTTCAATCATTTACAGAATGGTGTTTGTCCACAGTTTTGTGACAAATCTACCACAGGCAGACAACGGATCAGATTCCAGTGTGGGGAATTAACCAGTTGGCCAGGTCTTCAGGGGAGTCTAGTAATTCTCTTCTGCAAATCCAGGAAAAAAATATTGTATTCTGAGAGCCTGCGAATTTGTATGTGGTTGTTCAGAAGTTTCAAGATGTACCTTGACTCAAACGCTTGTATTAACGTGAGACAGGTGGAAAGAAGAATTGAACAGAAATGATTTGAAGTTTTCACAACATTCTTTAGTTCATCAAGAGAAAATGAAACTTTCTGCCTGTGAGTGGCCTTGGTACAACAGTATGGCTTGAGGCTTCAGTCTTTTGTGATAGCGTATAACTTCCTTTCCTCAATTTTATTTGTTATTCCTTCCTTCACCACGAGGGTTTCACAGCACAGTCCATGTTTTTGTGTGTGAATATTATTGACTGCTATGCAGTGATAACCCTGGTTGTGACGCTAAATCAGCCAGCCACCCTTCCTGATTGACCATCAACCACAGCACTTAGAAATTATACAGGACTTTCAATGGAGTAGGGATTAACTTTCAAATGTGTATTTTGTTTCTTTTACCAAATTAAAAAAAAAAGGCAACTATAAACTATCGTGGTAAAGTGTAAACTGAAAGGATGTGTTCAAGCATGAATCGCTCTTGTTGAAGCATTCCAAGCTAATGCCATCTTACTAGGTCAATACAACTATGGAGTTTAGCAGATGAATTACCTTTCATGTCTACTTAGAAATTCTTAAAACACTCTTCAGACGCAGAAGGTAAAATGGTTCACATACATATACACAGAACATCGCCATTAGGAGTGATTTTTTGATGGGAAGCAGGAACACTCTTTGCTACACTCCAGAAGCAGGTGCACACCAGGGAACAGGGCCTGTCCTGTCACCAGCAGCACTGAAGAAGCCAGTCTGAGCACCAAAGCCCGGAGGAGGATGTTTCTATTTATCTGTCACTCACAGATTCATTCACCAATGAACGCTGGGCACCTCGCATGTGCCAGAAGCAGTTAGGACAGCACAGAGGGCCCCCAGCTGGCAGTCGGCTGTGGGTGACAGATGTCTGATCATCATCAGAAGAGATGCAGGACTACGAATCGAGAGAAGTTCTATGGAAACACAAAGGCATGATGAATGACTCTGGCAGTAGTGCCTGATTTAAACTGGAGGATATCTGAGCAAGTGACTTCTGGACGAGTCTGAAGGGATAAGAGTTGAAGACCGGGAGGACATGCACCAGAGCCATGGAGTGGGAACTATGAGCCTAGGAGAGACCGTGTGGCTGGAGCAACTGCACTGGGGGAGTGTGGCTGGGATTGCGGGAGACTTGCAGGAAGCGCTAGCTCAAGCAGGGCCCTGTAGACTGTGTCGAGGATTCTGAACTTTATAAGCATGCTGGAAGCTATGCAAATATTTTAAAGGGGGGATATGACCACGCTGGCTGTTGCAACAGGGCAGAGAACTGACGGCAGGGTGCCAAAGTGGATGTAAGGAGACCAGAGGAGGGTTTTGCCATAGTCCTGACAAGAGACCATGGAGGTGGGCCTAGGAAGGAGTCATGGGAACTAGAGACAAGTGAACATGTCCAACAAATAAACAGGATTTCCAGACAGACTGAATGTGGTAGACAGGGAGGTGCTCAGAATCACTGCTGTGTTTACCTTAAATAAGAGCGAGGATGGAGGAAGGAAGCACAGAAGGATGGGGTTTGGGGAGGTAGATGGTGAGCCTGATTTTGACCATCTTGAATTTAAGGTCCTTGTAAGACAGACTGGAGATACCAAGTGTGAGTCTGGACCTTAGGAGAAAATCTGGATGTAAATGGATAGAAATCTAAACTTGGGTTGTTTAAACTCAGCATGTAGGTGATACACTGAGCCACGTGCAGGATGAAAATGTTCTAGAGACGGGGTATAGAGGAGAAGGAGTCAGGATCTAAGCTGTATGGACTCTAACAGGCACTGGGGAGAGACAAGGAAAAGCAAGAGAATGCATGAAGCCGAAGCCAAGAGAAGAGGGACTGGTCCTTATGATGTCAGAAACAAAGGCAGATGGAGAAATTAAATTTTCTTGAAACTTACAGTCCACTGACAAGTCCTTGAGACAGCAGAGTGACATTCCTCCAGGAATGCCCAATTGTCTTAACATTAATGCTGTGCTAGAGGAAAAGCAAATGGTTAACTGCTAGAGATCACAGTCATGGATGACACGAGTCTCTATCAGTTTACAACTGTCTTAATGATATACAAGGAAAAAAGCAATTTTATCAATAGCCAAACTTCCAGAAACCTATAGTTTAAATTTCCTGGAACCCTGACATCACCCTTCCCTCCACAGGATAGAAAATCTTATACCATCAGCCACTCCTCATGACCCCAGTGCAGCGATTTCTGCCCGTGGGTCCTGCCTCCCTGCTTTCATAAAACCACCTTTTTGCACCAAAGACATCTCAAGAGCTCCTTCTTGGCCGTCGGCTCTGGACCCCAGCACTCCAGACCACATCCCTTATGCGGAAAAGGAACCAGTCCACTGGGGAAAAGTCCTTGGGATGTTAAGGAAAAGTCAAACTGGAAGCAGTCGCATAAAAGGGATGGGACCTCCAAGGAGCAGCTGCAGTAAGGCCAGGAGCAAGGTGAGAAGCTTGGCCAGGACAGCAGCCGGAGCAAAAGGGCCAAGGCAGAGCTTTTGAACATGGTATAGGCACTACAGCATCTTCGAGTAGGGGCAAGAGCTAGTAACCAGTGAAAACACAACCTTAGGAGAGAAAGGAGGTGATTCGAGGTTCTATCTAGGTGGGAAAGGAGGGTCCAGACAGATCTTTAGAAGGCAGAGGGACCTTCCTCCAGCGCAGCAATGCTGAGATGCTGGAGAAAAGTAGAATTACTGAGGACAGTGGGGACGAGAACGTTCTGGAGAAGCACAGTAGTCTGCTAGAGCGGAACTGAGGCCCCAGGGAGGCTGCTGGGTTGACGACGTTTTCAGTATGGCAGTCCACCACAGTTGGAGGCGAATCTGGTTTCTGAACTCCTCAGGGCCCACCACCCGGTCAGCCAGGACAAAAGGGATATTCTTCAGGTTTAAAACAGTTTCCTGGTAGAAAGGTGCGTGGTTTCTTGAAGCTCAAAAGCAAAAGAGCTTTCCTCTGCTCTAACAACCAAGAAAATCAAATCGTGGCATATTACTACAAATAACTCCTGATAAAGTGTAAAAATAACAATAAATCACACCCAATTATTGTAGAGTACAATCACTCCTTTGTAGCATTGCTGGGGGCAGCTGGGGCAGGAGAATGAGAGAAGCGAAGGAATTAGGGAGGGCAAGGCAGAGATTGATCTCAGGCTTTCCAGTCTCCACGGAAAACATATAAATTTACCATCCAGTAAACCATTTGGAGATTTATAAACCCTATTCCTTATCTAGAATACAAGCAGAGCTCAAACAGACCCGATCTGTAACCATGTAGGTTGCAAGGGGTTAACTTAGTTCTGGAAAAATGGCGTATGCCTGACATCTAAGTTTGCATTTATGGGAAATTCAGTTCCTAATTCTTTTCCCTCTACCTTATGAATGCTTAACAGTGAAGAGCCCAAGCCTTTTTTTTTTTTTATATCAGATGAGTTCTCCCCCAGCCATCTAAAACTTGTGCCAGCCTGCCTTTCTACACTACCTTTGTTTTTCCTTTTGAGCGCAGATACAATATAACACCTTCTCAGCATTCCAGTGGTCATGCGTGACAGGCAGGAGAAGCTACGTGCTTTTAGAAACTATTCATAGAATAGATCCAATCTTTACTTATTTTTCCTGGCACCTCTTCATAGAGAGACCTTCCCCAAAAGCAATACTCACAAAAGCTTTGCTTAATAAACAAAACAGTCACAGTCCTCACTTATACCTAAATCAAAATATTTTAGAAAAAACTAAAAAACTAAATTTCCACACAAGCATCGATTCCCTGGATTTTGTCACACCTGCAGACTTTCACTTGCTTTCTTTCCTACAAGGTACACCTTTTTTAATGTTCACAGCTTTGCAACTCTTATTACTAATACTAATCTGCACCCACAGTGTCACCAAGACTTGATTCGCTTTCCTAAAGAAGCTTCTCCAGTATGCTTTTCCCAAGTTTACAGAGTAACAGAGAGGACACATATGTTAGGGGCTTTCCCTCCCAAGGCTCTGTCTGCCCTCTAAAGGCTGTCCAACTACTTCTAATTAGCCTATGTGTCTGAAGGATCTGAAGCATTTAGTTTAATCTCTAACCAGAGGAAGAATTTCTCTTTTACCTTTAGAGAGTTCTGTAAATGAGCCAATCACTTGTTTGCTCTCAGGATCAACGAATTCGTACTAGGGAGTGGAAAAGAAATGGTCAAATTTATTTCCTTATCAATTTGATTTCTATCCAGGAAAGCATGTTGGTTGAAGAGAGAGAGAAAAAAGAAAGGCGTGGGTTGGAAAGACTCATTTTAACCTCCATTGGGTGCCTGAATACACCGGCTGGCTGTGGAGTGGCATAAACTCTCAGAAGCTAACATCATTTGTGGGGACGAGATTTAAAAAGCTAGGGAGCACAAAGGAAAAGCATGTCATTCCCCCAGTTGTGATTATTTCAGATGCTAGCTAGCAACTAGAAAGCACACAGTTAAAATAAATGACACACAGATCAAGAGAGACCTCCCTTCTACCTTCTGGGTTTCAAAAACTGCAACTGTTCCTATCTGCTTGACTTCTTATACTTACATGACATAACACTTAGACATGACATGTGACAAGCCAATGGATCAAAACCCAATTCTCCCTCTTGATAACTTATCCTGTTAGTTTTATGAGTCTTTGATCTAACAGGAAACTTCAAAGCAGTCCACTTTAGTTGTTAAAGGTGAGTATGAATTATATTTCTAAATTAAGTTCAAGGTCATATTCCTTCTGCCACTTCGCCTTCATCCTCCCCTTGTGGGTAGGTTTATTTTTTCAGTCTCCCTCGTACTGCACAGGAACGCCACAGTAAAGTTAGGATACTGTGGGGATCCCACAACATTTTTCTTTGTTACATGACTGAAATCAACAACAACAAAAAATCCTAAAAGGGGGAGACCATGCCTGTTTTACTTACATCCTGAAGACCAACAGAGCATCACCAAAAGTGAGCCAGTGTCAATGACGGTGATGAAGACTACCACTGACACATGATTTAAATCACTCACACTAAGAGTATGTTCTGTTTTTAGTTTATTGGTTTATCTTACAAATTAACAGGCCATTAATGGCGCCATATTCTCAACTGTGCTTCCTCTCTTATAAGTAATGTTGGAAATGGGGAGGGTCTCAGGGCTGCCGTAACGAAGTACCACAGACTGGTGGTTGAAGCAACAGAAATGTATTTCTCACATTTCTGGAGGCTGGGAAGTCCAAGATCAAGGTGCTGGCAAGGTAGGTTTCATTCTGAGATTTCTCTGGGTTTATAGGTGGCTGCCTTCTTGCTGTGTGCTCACATGACCTCTTCTTTTTGTGCAGACGGACAAGGCAAGCAAGCTCTCTGGTGTCTCTTCTTACAAGGACACCCCTCCCCTTAGATTAGGGCCTCTCCCTTCTGACCTCGTTTATCCTTAACTGCTTCCTCAGAGGCCTCACCTCCAAATCCAGTCACAATGGGGGTTAGGATTTCAACATATGAATGAAACTGGACCACCTTCTACAGCCATTACAAAAAGAAACTAAAAATTGATTAAAGACCTAAAAGTGAAACCGGAAACCATAAAAATCCTAGGAGAGAACACAGGCAGTAATCCCTCTGATATTGGCCTTAACAACATTTTTCTAGATCTGTCTCCCAAGGCAAGAGAAACAAAAGCAAAACTAAACCACTGGGACTACACCAAAATAAAAACCTTCTGCACAGTGAAGGAAACCGTAAACAAAATGAAAAAGCAACCTACTAAGTGGAAGACAATATTTGCAAATGACATATCCAATAAGGGGTAAATATCCAAAATATATAAAGAACTTATACAACCTAACACCCGAAAAATAATCTGATTAAAAAATAGGCAGAGGACTTGAATAGGCATTTTTCCAAAGAAGACATACAGGTGGTCAACGGACACATGAAAATATGCTCACCATCACTCATCATTAGGGAAACGCAAATCAAAACCACAATGAGATATCACTGCACATCTGTCAGAATGGCTAAAATAAAAAAAAAAATCAAGAAATAACAAATGTTGGCAATGATGTGGAGAAAAAAGAACCCTCATGCCCTGTTGGATAGGAATTTAAATTGGTGCAGTCACTGTGGAAAACAGTACGGAGGTACCTCAAGAAACTGAAAAACAGAAATACCATATGAGCCAGTAATTCCACTACTGGGTATTTACCCAGATAAAATGACAGTATTAACTTCAAAAGATATGTGCACCTCTATGTTTACTGTAGTATTCTTTACAATAGATAAGATATGGAAACAACCTAGGTGTCCATCAATAGATGAATGGATGA
This sequence comes from Callorhinus ursinus, assembly GCF_003265705.2. Taxonomy (NCBI): domain Eukaryota; kingdom Metazoa; phylum Chordata; class Mammalia; order Carnivora; family Otariidae; genus Callorhinus; species Callorhinus ursinus. Next base: position 13,624,062 of record NW_027397088.1, on the reverse strand, counting down.
GGAAGATGTGGTGTGTGTACATATATCACATAAACACACACACACACACACACACACACACACACACAGAAATATTACACAGCCATAAAGGAGGAGATCATGCCATTTGCAGTAACAGGGATGGACCTAGAAGGTATTACGCTAAGGGAAATAGGTCAGACTGGGAAAGATCAAAGCTTTATGATTTGACTCATATGGAATCTAAAAAAACAAAACAAATGAATCAAGAACAAAATCAGGCCTATAAATACAAACAACGAACTGACGACTGTCAGAGGGAAGGGGGGTGGGAGAATGGGCAAAATGGGTGAGGGGGAGTAGGAGATACAGGCTTCCAGTTATGGAGTGAATAAACTGGGGAATAAAAAGCACGGCATAGGAAATATAGAGGATGGTATTATAATAATGTATGATAACAGATGGCAGCTACGCTCGGTGGTGAGCTTAAATCACCATGTCCTATACCTGTAACTAATGTAACATTATATATCAGCTATGCACGTATAAAAATTCTTTTAAATAAAGAAAATGCTGACAACTAGTTAAAAATAAAAAATAAAAAAAATAAAGTTGTTGCAAAAACCATAAAAATAAAATGACATGGCTGGCTCAGAAGATGTCTCTTCTTTGTAATTCAATATTAATCCACTAAAAAAGTGCAATAAAAACTAGGTGCTTTTGACTTACTTATATCTCACCCATAGTTCACAAAACCTAACATCAGTTTTTAAACACCGTAGTGCCAGTTCCTAAATAACAGATTAGATACCTATTGCCCAACATCACTAAGCACTCTGCCAACCATATAAAGGCAAACGGAACTCGCAGTGGCCCCAAGGGGTTCCCCAATTCATCATTCCCAGACACAAACAAGATCACGGCTTAGCTACATTACGCCAGGGGAGTCTGCTTTAAAGATGATCAGATAAGAATATTCCATAATCTCCTCTAGGTGTCTCTTTCCTATCCTAAAAGTTTTTAAAATATGTAAATGTTACTCCCCCACCTGAATCCCCCCAGGCTGTAGTTCATTTTGTTCTCTATGAAGATGAAAAACAGTATTCCTCATCCCCTCAGCAGCAAAGAACCTAGCATCTCCAGCATGGCTTGCTAACAGGTAGCATTCCTTTTTGCTTTCTGCACTATTAGGGCTCCCCACATTCTCGGCCTAGCTCTTTCACACGCTGCTTTTCCCTCTCAAGGATCTCCTATGATTCTGCCCTGTGAGACTGGAAAATATTCAAGAGCAGGCACGATATGTGCCTTGTTCACCTCCTGTTCTAGTACCCAGCCACAGGACCTAGTATATAGCCACCAATCAATAAGTATTTATGGAAAGAATAACATAAATGAAAGAAGAGCTATTTTCCTTCCTTTTCTTCTCACTTCACTTCTCCGAATAAAATCGGTGAATTCCAGCTACAGCATTCAAGGCTGAGAGATGGCTGATCTATGGTGCCATGTTGGATCCAGCATGGCCGTCTTGGATATGTTACTCTGGAGGGAACTCTGAAGGGATGAAAATGGACAACTTTAATAAAAGCCAACAACACACTGCTATTCCTTTCCATTGTATTCACTTGGCTTCTGGCATTTCAGCCTATCTGAGAGCTCACTGGTGTCCACTTCTGATTTTAAAGGACATATCCTATTCATCACATGGCATTTTTTTTTTTTCACAGTTAGGAATTATGTAGATGCTGAAAGCAGGTGGACACATTTTCCGCTGCCCTCCATGCAGGAGTCTGCTCCACTGTGGTTTCAATTTGCCAGTTTTACTCAATAGCAACATAGTCTGCCAAAGCACCGGGGGACTACCCGGACAGACGCTGAATACAAAGCTGTAAGAATGATAATGGGAAGGATTATCTGGACTCTGGAGACTTGGTTTTCTATTAGTTGTCTAATGCTGACCTTGTCACGCGACCACTGGCGAGTCAGTTCATTTCTATAGCTTTGGTTTCCTCAGCTAATAAAAAGTTTGGATAAGATGGTTTCAGAGGTCTCTTTTAAGTTCTTACGTGTTATGATTTCACCTAAAAAAATGATAGTATGTTGAGTCAGAATTCTTCAGGAAACGAGCTGATGTATTCCTGGTTGCACAGGTAGTAGAGAAAGCCTGCCCTGTGCCTGGTACCTAAGAGGACCCTTACCCCCCACTCTGACCCTCCACATTTAGGGTAAGATGTCTGGGCCAAGGGTACACCCTGAATTCTGCACCCACTTTTAAACCACATTCTGGGCATTGAGTCCTTGGGACCACTGAATTTCTTGCCCAGATGGCCAAGAGCTTCCAGAAGATGGAGCTTGAATAGTGGGCTGGTGGGTGTCCACACTCATGCCCCAGAGGTTCCTTGTGGTGGAGGATGGGCCTGCGGTGGGAAGAGGAAGCTAAAGGGAGAGCGACTGTGTTTGTGTTTTTGTCCAGGTCCAACGAATGTTAGTGGAAGACCTATAGGAGTTTGCTTTATGATTGCACAATGACAGAGAAGGTAGAGGAGATAGAGGGAATGAAGGAGCACCTTCCTACTGCTCGTGGAAGATCCAAAGCCAATCACTCTGCTTCCTGGACCTTTGAGGTTTTGTATAATCCATTAAAAAAATATAATCGGCACCTCTTTCTGTAAGACTCCCTGTTACAGGATACAAAGTTGAATAACAGCATGCTGTCCCTGCTCTTGAGAGCACATGAGAAAATATTTTATTGTGTGCTGCACTGTATCCTCTGTTTTCCTGCAGGTAAAAGTCATTTAAATGTTGAAGCTGACCTTACAAGGCCTCTTCCAGGATTACGATGGGGACAATTTTCCGATATTCAGAAAGTTTAGAATCAAAGGTGGGCAAGGTTAGGGAGAAAAAGAAATGTCATATACTGAAACGGGGGCCAAAACAAAGACTACTTGACCTGCGTTTAGAGAGGGCCATGGAGAGCATGAGTAGACGCGAATTTTCCAGATCTCAAAAAGGAAACATGGTAAATGGGTGGTTGACAAAGGTAACTGCCAGAAACATAGCGGAAGGTTTGGGAATAAAATTAAATGGATCACTATATATATACACACACACAGGAGACAGACCAGTGGGAATAGGTATTTGTAAAGAAGCCGGAAGGTATAGGGAGAATCAGATTTCTTCTAGTGGCAATGCAAGGAGTCAAGTTCTTTAGGAGTGAAATAGAGAATCAACTACAGAATCATAATTCTGAGTGGCTGTTTTGGCCTGCCAAGAATAAATTCTTACAAATTACTGTTATGTTTTCTTACTACTTTTAGCTATTACATATGGCTTCTATTGGTTTTTTTTTTAATACATGTTAATCTTGTATTCGACCATCTTGCCAAACCTTACATATTAGTTTGTTTTTGTTTTTTAAAGTAGGTTCCACGACCAATGTGGGGCTCAAACTCATGACCTTGAGATCAAGAGTCGCACGGTCTACCGACTGAGCCAACCAGGTGCCCCCCTTCCATATTACTAAGTTCTCCATGGACTCTCCTGTATTCTCTATGTAGAAATCACTATATCTCATTCTTCTGGGTAGGACCCCCAGATGGTGGTAAACAGAAACAGTAGGAGTGAACACTCTTCCCTTTTAGCTATCCTCCAGAAAGAATGTTTTTAGTGCTTCACCATTCGACATGGTGCATTTTGTAGCTACACCTTACCAGGTAATTAAGATGTCTGCTTTCATTTGTAATTTGTTGCATTTTTCCCTAATATCATGAATGGATGTTAAATTTCATCAAATGCTTTTTCTTCTTTTGAGAAAATATAGGATTTTCTCCTTCATATGATCATATGGTAAATTACATTAATACATTTTCTAATGTTAACTTGCTCTTGGATGGATAAACCCCACTTGGATATGATTCCCCACCCCCTTAATTACTGGGTTTAGTTTGATAATATTTAATCTATGTTTGCAAGGTAAGTTGATCTACAGATTTTCCTTTCTCATAATGTCTTTCTGGTATTGTGGTTATACAACAGAATGGGGGAGCTCTCTCTCATTTTCTGTGTTCTGGAATAATTTGCTCCTTGACAGTATGGTAGAATTTGGCTAAATAACCACCAAGGCTTACCATTTTCATTTTTTTTTTTTTAAAGATTTTATTTATTTATTTATTTGACAGAGAGAGACACAGCGAGAGAGGGAACACAAGCAGGGGGAGTGGGAGAGGGAGAAGCAGACTTCCCGCTGAGCGGGGAGCCTGATGCGGGGCTCGATCCCAGGACCCTGGGATCATGACCTGAACTGAAGGCAGAGGCTTAACAACTGAGCCACCCAGGCGCCCCCATTTTCATTTTTAAGAAGGGTGATTTTAAACTCCTACATGTAATATTTACCCAGAATATATGACACAGACTGAAACTCAGCAATAGAAAAACCCAATTTTTAAAAAAATTGTCAAAAGATTTGAACAAAGATATAAAAATAGCACATTAGCACATGAGCAGATGCTCAACATCCTAATCATTAGGGAAATGCAAATTCAAACCTCAATGAGACACCACTCATACTTATTAGAATGGCTAAAATAAAAAAAATGGACAATACCAAGTGCCAATGAGAACACAAAGCAAGTAGAAATTCAATCACACTGAAAACAGCATGGCAATTTCTTAGAAGGGTAAGCATACCCTTAGCACATGACCCAGCAATCTCACTCCATTACTGACTCAGGTGAAAGGAAAACAAGTTTACATATAACTGCCCCAAACTAGAAACAACCCAAAAGCCATTCACCAACTGGTCCAATGGATAAACTGGCATATCCACGCCATCCCATACTACTCCCAACAAAAAGGAACGAATTACTGATATACACCATAACATGGATGAATCTGAAATGCCTTCTCAAAAGACTATACACTTTTTAATTCCATTTATGTAACATTCTGGAGAAGGCAAAAGGAGAGGGACAGAAAACAGATCAACTGTTACTGGGGTTGGGGCGGGAGAAGGAGTTGTCTACAAAAGGACGTGAGGGAATTTTTAGAGAGAAAAATCTATACCTTAAATTGTGGTGGGGTTACCTCTGCAGAATGATTAAAACTCGGAACTAATACATGAGAGAGGGTGAATTTTACTTCATAGAAGTCATATCGCAATAAAAAAAAAAGATTTAGAAAAGAAAGAGGATTGCTAAACTCCCTGATTTAATTTGGATACTGGTTATAATTTATTCAGGTTTTTCTATGAGCATCCATTTCGGCCACTCATATTATTTCCTGGGAAGCTGTCTTTTTAACTTTGGTTTTTAAGTTTTTATAAAAATTGGTCAGTTTTTCCTTTTGATTAAAAAGACTGCACTCTATCTGTGGCTACATTCTTTTCTAGTATTTTTTTAAACTTGTGTCTTTATTTTAAACAATTCTGCTAGATTTTTAAAAATCTATTTTAGATATTTTTTCAAATAACTGTTTTGAAGTTTTTATGGATCTTATTTATTGTTTCACTGTTTTCTGATCAACTTTGGCTCTTTTCAATCTTTTCAGAGGTACGCATTTAAAGTTACACATTTCCTTCTACTTACTGTTTTATATTTCATATGTGTCTGACATTCAATATATTTATTTTCAGTTCTAAACACTTACTATTGAATTTTTTTAAAGATTCTATTTATTTGAGAGAGAGAGAGAGAGAGAGAGAGAGAGCGAGAGCACGCGCGCAGGGAGAGGGGCATAGGAAGGGAGAAGGACAAGCAGACTCCACGCTGCCTGACAAAAGACTTGATCTCACGACCCCAAGATCATGACCTGAGCTGAAACCAAGAGTCAGCTGCTTAACCAACAAGCCACCCAGGGCCCTTAATATGATTTATTCTTTAATCTATACACTATTTAGATGTTTAAGTTTCTGAACTTATAATGAGCTTTGGCTGTCTTAAAGCTTGTTGTGTATTTTTGTTTTCTATACCTTTACTAGCTTTTGTCTGCCTCACCAATTCCTGAGACACACTGATTTGTTCATTGATCTTTGTATTCTGCCAACTTTTGCTGTATATTTTGAGACTATCAAGTTAGATATGTATTTTGAATTGTTACAGCTTCCCAATGAACTGCTCCTTTTATCAACACATAATGAAGTTTATAAACGTTTCTTGACTTAAAAATATATTTTGCCTGGTATTAATGCAGATAAACTGGCATTCTTTAAAAAAAATATTGGTTGGGGGGTACTTGGGTGGATCAGTTGGTTGAGCACCTGCCTTTGGCTTGGGTCATGATCCCGGCGTCCTGGGATCAAGCCCCGCGTCAGGCTCCTTGCTCAGCGGGAGCCTGCTTCTCCCTCTCCCTCTGCCTGCTGCTCCCCCAGCTCATGCTCTCTAAATAAATAACTGAAATCTTTAAAAAAAAATACATTGGTTGGTGTATCTTTTTATGCCCTTTTGAACTTCTCTATATCCTTATGTTTTAGGTATATTTCATAAGTAGCTTATAAGTGGATTTTTGTTATGTATTTTTTAGCAACCTCAATCTTTTAACTGGCAATATATAGAGCATTTATGTTTATTGTAATCACTGATGTATTTGGATTTACTTCTACTCTTTTTCTGTGCTAGTTATCATGATTTTCCTTTCTTCTTTCCTTCTTTATGATCTTCTTTTAGGATGGTGAGATTTCTTTTCTTCTTCCTTTTCCCTCTTCACTGGTTTAGTTATCCATTTTACTTCTATTCTTTTAGAGGTTAGCCTTAAATATTTAATATGCTTACTTGACTTGCAAAGTTCAAAAGGAATTCCTAATTCCCACCTCCCGAATAATACAGTGAGTTTAGAACAACTTTACTCAGATCATCCCCTCCTAGTTTGTATGCTGTTGTGTAGCACACTGGTTCTGGCTTCATTTAGTTAGCCCCCCAGTTGCTTATAATGTTATTTTTAAACAATCAGCACTTATTAGTATTTATAAAATTTTGTCAATTTCTTTGCTCATTATTGCTTTCTGCACTGTACTCCTTTATTATGGGTTCTAGTTCCTTCCTCCTGAATGATATTCTTTTCCATTTCTTTTTGGGACCATCTCTTCATGGTAAACTCTCCTAGATTTTTATTGCTGAAAACATTCCACCCCCTCCCCCCCACAGAAGAGTGTCTTCCCAGAACACAAAATTGTTGGCTAGTAGTACTTCCCCTCAGTGCTCTGAAGATATAATTTTCATGGCCAGTCATCTCCAGTGTAATGACTTTGAGCAAAGTGATGCCTCTGAGAGCCATTAGTGACTCAGACTCATAAGGGAAGAAGAGAAAGGACGCAAACATTAGGATAAACAGAGGTAGGAGGAAGAACGGTGTTGAATGCACGACTCAGGGAACTTAGTGCCATTCCCCAAAGTCTGTGCCTAGACCTGACTGTCCCTTCTTGGCCCATAAGTATTCTTTCTCTCTAAGCATTAACACCTGTTCTGGCTCATGAGAAAAGGACTGCAAGAATGATCTTACCTGCAATTCTCTGAATTGTTAGTCGAACTAGGGGAACAGCTAGAATGACAAAAAGGCCACCATTTGTTCTTCTATTCCTAAATTCCTAGTAAGAGAAGCCCTACTGCAACAGCATTTAAAAGGGCAAACCATATTTGTTTTTGGCTTCTTATTTAAACTAGTTTTCAGATAACATCATACAGCCTTTTCAAATAGTTATAACCTGGAGCAGTGCTTGGCGAGGGTGTTAGGCAAAGAGAGAGATTTTGCTAACAGAAAGGGTAAATACCGTGTCTATCATTTCAGCTGTTACTATATCTGAATGCAGCTGAAAACGTACTTAATAAAATTTGACATGTTTTTCCCATATGTGTTAATTTAAAACAGAAGAATATTAGAGCTGGCAGAGGCCTCGGAGGCCATCCATTCTGCACCCTTCACATTATGCATGAGAAACAGAGCCCTCGGGGACATAGTTTAGGGGCAGAATCCAATTTGGGAAAGAAAATGGGGTTATGCCAAGGACTTGAGTACTTTCAGAGCTTCACTCTAATTATTGCTCTAACCCCCTGTTTTATTTTCCGACACTCTTTTGGGTACATGAAGAGAGTACTATTTTCAGGATTTTCTTACCTGGTGTTTTAAATATTGCATTCTGCACTACTGTCTGCTCAGATGAAGAAGTAATCCACTGGCTATTCAACACATTTCTGAGTTCCTGTTGATGCAACAGATTGTCTGTATTCCAAATGCTTGCTGTATTTTTTCTAAAATATTCTCATTTTTAAACTCATCCTGAAAATTCTTCTCATTTTCTATTAGTCAAGGAAGCAAGCCATTAAAAACTTTTTTCTTTTACAAAAAGCTCTAACCTAGGATGACATAAAATTTAGGTGGAGCTATTTCTCACATTATTGTACTACTTAATCTCTAACACTTCTTTCTTTTCTTTTCCACCAGGTTTGCTTTTTACATTTCCCTTTTTGGGACCTTGTTTATTGTCCTCAAGGACAATATAAGGGAATTCAGCCTTCACAGATAGCAGTCCTGGTTCCTGATCAAAAGAATTTATCCCCAAGATAACTGCTTCTGGACATTAGATATAGGTAGTGCATGGTGACAAACACCAGCTTTTATCCTATTTTATTCACTGAGCATTTGAATGATTAGTTCTTGGAAGACCACCTATATATTCAAAAGCATATCTCATTTTAGAGGACTCTGCAGAGGAAATCATGTGCACCACTGATTTAGTTTAGCATCCTGAAAGCCTCATCTGTGTGGACCCTGCAGATACCCCCAGTTCCAATTAAGACAGCTGGGTAAAAATTTCAATAGGGTTAATTTTCCCAGCTGAGCAAGTTCATGCTCACTGAGACTCTGGGCTCATTACAGAGGTCTCCAGCCCATGTCTGTCCTACAGAGCCCAAAACTCCAGCACTTGAAATAACTTTTTTAAAGGTCCCTAAAGAAATGCATTCCATCTTCTAATCAGGAGTGATGGCTTGTAGGGGGTCACATGGGAAGGAAGGCAGCGCCAAGAGACAGCCTCCAATGTCATGCCTGAGAGCTGACCGTGGAGCTGTTCTAATGGGACTATTTCTACGTGGCATGTTTCTCACCTAAAGCTGGGTGCGAGTGAATTTTTTAGCCTTCCAACACATAGATCCTGCTCTTGGCCACAGAAACAGTGACATGGAGGGAAACCTGCTAAATGGCTTTTCTTTACACTTGTTGAAAAGAACGCCTGTCTGCTGTCAAAACGAGAGGAGTATTTGATGTAACAGACTCTTGGAGATGGTCTGGTCTAAGCCTCCCATTTTAAAGATGGGAAGATAAGGTTCAGAGAGGTGAATTCACTTGTCTATAGTCACACAGCTGGTTACTACCTTGCTAGTGTATCGCACTGCTATTCTTAATTTAACACCCAATTAAAAACAGAAGGAGCAAATCATGGCACACCCTGATATTGGGATGCAGTGCGACTTTCTCAAGGTCTAGTGGGAACTCCATAATGACAGTGCGGGCAGGCCCTGAGTATTTCACTTGTCAAAATCCCTGGAGGTATGTTTCTGAAATCTATTGCTGGGTGCAGCAGTCGCTTGCCAAGCATTCTTTGGCCTGCAGTCCCAGTGCTGTGTATCTGTGCCTCTCCCGCGGGGAGAGGAGTGAAAAATTAATGAGGAGCTCAGAAAAGCTCACTTTCAGGGCTACGGAGATTGGGAGGGCAATGAAAATTGGAAGTGAAGGGAAAAGTTTAAGCTATCAGCCTCAAGCTCTGGCAAATCATATAAATGGGGTGTAAATGTAAATATACCCACACAGAAATGGAAAACCACCAAAGAGCGATTTAGGGAAGCGCTGGATCTGAATTATAAACACCCAGGGCAGAACTCTGTGTGATTCATTCGTGGGCGTCTCTCCATCTCTGGGATGCCCAAACCTATCGCCATCTGACAAAGAAGGCTCAGGTCTCTCTGAGCTGGCATTTCCTTTTCCTGGAGAAGGACTACCCATCTTGATCTAGATGTGTTTTTCTCCGATCCTGCTTGGGTATAACAGGCCATGAGCCTATGAGGATGAGGGTGAATCTGAAAAAAATCAGACACTTTTTTAACAAAGACTTTCAGAGGATTGTTTTTCTTTTCAACAAGCTCGTAGAATTCATTTTCCAAGAAGAAAAAATTCAGAGTTACAAATTATTAACTACTTTTATTGACAAAGCTTGATGTCCAAAGCAGGACAAAATGGGCACCAATCACTCCCTGTTGGGTACTGAATGTGGGACTCGATCTGCACCTGAATATCCTGGGGACTCTCAGCTCAGGCTCTGGTCTGCACCTGTTCTTTCTCTCAAGCAGGTATTCCCAGGGGGGAGAGTTCTGGAGCAATTGGTCCATGTGCTCCCAGCTAAGCAACTACTTTCTCTGGAGTGTGGTGTTTGGGAGAGGGTACTGGCATTCTTTTGCTAAGCAGGAATGTTTGCAAGTCCATTAACGAGTTGTCAACAGGCCTCAACCCTTACAGACCTGAAAAAAATCTTTTAGGCCAATAATGGCTTGCTCACAAACCTCTAGAAGATGCCTAAGGAGAAGAAAAACCTGGTTATCTTTTGAGAGCAAGAAGGCCTTCATCTCATTCACTGTTATGGGTTGAATTATATCCCCCCCCCCCAAATTCACATGCTGAAGTCCTAATTCCCAGCATCTCTGAATGTGACTTAATTTGGAAATAGGCCTTTAAAGATGTAATTACTACGATTACGATGGGGTCATGTTAGAGGCAGGATGGACCTCTAGCCCAATGTGACTGGAGTCCTTATCAAGATGGGAAATTTGGACACAGGTACACATACCGGAAGAATGCCACATGTGGTGAGATTGGGGTGGCGGATCTACCAGCCAAGGGGTGAAAAAGGTTATCAGCAAACCACTGGAAGCTAGGGGAGAGGCATGAAACAGATTCTCCCTGAGCCCTCAGAAGGAACCCACCCTGCCTATACCTTGACCTCTGACTCCCAGGGGATACAGCTTGTATTCAAGCTTCTCAGCTTGTGGTACTTTGTTAAGGCAACCTGAGAAAACAAACACAATTGACTCACGGGGTTAACACTGTTCCCTCTCAACACGTGACAGAACCCAGCCTGGGCGCCCCGCACTCCCAGCAAATGGCCTCTCTTTCATCACGTGCTGGGAACTTTCTGGATCCTCTCTGGCCATGAGGACTCTGTCAAAAACAAACGTCTTCTCTCTTCTCATTTCCTACATTCAACTCTTACCCACTCCTGTTAAAAAAGCACTACCAGTCATCAGTCACCCGGGTTCAACATCCCCAGTTATCTTTGATTTCTCCTTCACCCCCACATCTCATCTCCCGTCTCCCGTCACCTCTACGTCCTCCATGTCTCTCATCTCTCTCTCTCTCCTTTCCATTCCTGAAGCTACCACCCCCTGCAGGCTCCAATTATCTCTTGCCTAGACAGTTACAAGAGCCTTCTAACTGGCCTCCCCCTGCCAGGATCTCCACTGCTCCCGGCAGTTCTATCCGTAACGGCCAGGGAGTCACCCAAAGGCCAGCTGTGTTTATGTCACCTCCTTGCTCAGAAGTCTCCAAGGGAAGAAAAGTCCAACTCTGCAGTCTTTACTACTTTCCATGATCTAATAATCCTCATATCCCGTCACTTGCCTATTATTAACCCATGCTCCGAACTTCCAGAACACGCTTCTGATTTCCCAGCTTGGTGCCTCTGTTTGTCCCACTTGCTCTGTGGGGGGAAGAGACTCTCCCCTGACCGTGTCTGTCGAACTTGTGCAGTTGGAAGGACCACAGAGGTGGTGCTGTGGTTGAGACTGGGGGCTCTGCAGGGCAGTGCACCAGACCGAACTTCCCTGCGCTGGCCGTTTCCACAGATGCAAAACCCCGTGTGTCTACGGGGAAAATTAAACAAGGAAGTGCACGAACTGCATTTAGAACAGTACCTGGCATGTGAGGCTTGCCATAACTCTCAACCGCTACTGTTCTCACAAACACTTCTGTGGAAGCTGAAGGGCAGAGCAGTCTTCCGCAACCTCTCAGAACATCTCTGTGAATCTCTTAGGCTACTAAGGTTCCTTTCATAATTTCTTTTGGACATGCTTCTTCAATCCATAGCTTTGCAGCATTCCTTCCCGCCTCGTCTCTCGTACTGACCTTGAACGTGAATCCCAAAGTCCCTTCAGAACCACACTTGTGTTCTCCGCTCCTCAGCTCTGCTCTTGCCCCCGCTGGGCCAGACTCAAGTCTCCAGGGGGAGGAACTGTATCTTTCATTTTCTCCTCCCCTCCCTTTTTTTTTTTTTTTTTTTTTTAAGAGAGTAGGAAAGAGAGGCGGGGTGGGGCAGAGGAAGAGGGGAGAGAGAGAATCTCAAACAGGCTCCATGCCCAGCATGGAGCCCGACACGGGGCTCGGTCTCACGACCCTGAGGATCATGACCTGAGCCAAAATCAAGAGTCGGCCGCTTCACCGACTGAGCCACCCAGGTGTCCTGACTGTATTTTTCATCTTTGTGTCCAAGGGCCTAACTCAGCGCTTAACACTTAGTAAATACAACATGATGCTCAAAAAGCTAGCAGAAGCCTGAATGTAGAACTGCTCGAAGGTGTGAACACCCCAACGGGCTGAAGCCGCCCTGATGCCCCCACACAGCTGCCAGTGCTGGTCTCTCTAGGAGCCCCACCATTCTTCTCCGCATGCATGCACAGGTGAGGGCCCCAGTACTTCCCAGCGGAGGCCTGTGGTCATTTCTCCATGTGGTAATTCTCAATCCGGACTAAATTAAGACAATCAAGGCATCACTCCTTATGTGCTTCCAGAGCACCCTGTGTATACCTCACAATCTCTCATCTCAGAGCCGTGTAATTACTGGCTGCCAGTTCGGTTTCTCCCATTAGTGTGTGTTCAGTGTGGGCAGACTCTGTCTTATTTAGCTCTCATTGTTCTGAGCCTGCCATTTCGGAGATCTCGGGTAAGTATGTGTTGAACAAAAGAATTTGCCAGAGAAACCTGGGCTAAAAAATGGGGCACTGTGAGCCACTAAGTAGCATCAGAGAAAAGATGCTCCTTTAGGGTGTTTTTTCCCCCCCCAAATACTCCATTGCTAATAAGGTTCATCTGATCAAATACTATTACTTCTGTGACATAAATCTGAAAAGAGTGAAATTCTTAGCTGTATTCAGATAATTACCCTGGCCTCGGATCTAGCTTGACTTGCGGTATTTTGTTTTCCAAGCTTGATGTAGGGAGTCAGAGAGCAGAGAGCTCCCTTGGCATATGACCTTGAGCTAGAGCTACAAAGGGCTCTGCTATGGGGGCAGGAAGGCAGCCCAGGCTGGGAGCCTACTGCTTTGGAGGGTAGAAGACAGATATGAATGGATCCTGGCCAGACACTACTGGGCTCACAGCGCGGCTGGAAAGGAGAATTCTCGATTTTCTGTTCAGAAAGCAAAACTAGGCTTATAAGAAAGAAGAAAGAATGGCTTTAAGAGCCAGTTCCCATCTCTTGTAAATGGTCTCATTGTGGACAGATGAAGGCTGGACAACTTCTGCATCTGAAAAAGAGGTGCCTATTGGAGGAGAGGCCAGAAACAATGTCAGTCTGTTACTAAATAAAACCATTGAGTGACTGACAAAAAGAACTTCAAATCAGTAACAAGTAATGGTATATGGATTGTTACCAAGATCTTACTCTAAGGCACATCTTTCTGTTTTGGTGCTGGCAAATATCAAAATATCGAGCGAAGGTAAAGTGGGCTGGGGTGCCAGGCTTTTAGAGTTCAAATCCTGGTTCTGCCTTTTTACAGCTGTGTGACCTCGGGGCAAGTTGCTTACCCTCTCTGCCTCTGTTCCCCCATCTGCAAAATGGGGATAAAATAGCTCCTGCATTGTATGGGTTTGTGATGATTAACGAGAGTTAATAAATGTGAAGAGCCTGGACGAGTGAATGACACATAAATAATACATGTGTTGATACACTAGCATTAAATTAGGCAAAGATCATGTGTGGCTATAATCCAGTGAGAATGTACCTTCTGATTATTTTGTATGAAACAACACATACCTATGGCAATCCTTCAGCTATAAAAAAAGGAATATGATGAAATGCCAAGCCCTATTCCTTTGTCTACTACCCAGTTCTACTCCCTGAAAACCACTACACTCTTAAATGTTTCTTCCATGTTTTTGCGAAAAAAATTTTTTTTACTCAGAAACCAAGAGGTGTATATACTATCTGTCCTTTAGTTAATAACACTTTGTGTTTTGTGTTTTTGAGTACTGGAAATTTGCTGAGAGAGATTTCAGGTGTTCTTATCACACACACAAAATGGTAACCATGTGGGGAGATACGTTAATTGGATTGACTATAATTATTTTACTACATACGTATCAAACCATCATGTTGCATACCTTAAATATATACAATTGTTTAAAAAAATAAGGGGGTGGCGCCTGGGTGGCTCAGTAGGTTAAGCATATGCCTTCAGCTCAGGTCATGATCTCAGGGTCCTTGGATTGAGCCCTGCATCGGGCTCCCTGCTCAGCAGAGAGCCTGCTTGTCCCTCTCCCTCTGCTCCTACCCCCTGCTCATGCTCTCTCTCAAATAAATAAAATCTTTAATAAAAAAATACAAACAAAAAAATAAGGGGGAAGTCGAAGTCAAGAAATAAACAGACATGAATAAAGCTGTACATCTTAAAGCCCTCCCGGTATCTGGAGACATAAACCCACCTTGTGTTTTTTGTGGCTCTATTAGTACTCCATTGTGTAGAAAGACCATGATTTATGTAGCTAGCCCTGATTGATGTCATTTGTCTTGTTTCCAGTTTTCTAGTATTATAAACAATCTGTAAAGAACAACCTTGCACATCCATCTCTCTGTAATTCTGCACACCTACATGTAGGTTAGATTACTGGAAATTTACAGCTCCTTCTGGGCGTGCTCTTCCTCAAGTCTGTAACTTTGCAGCATCTTTTCCTGTGTCTAGAACCTTTCCTTGCCTTCCCATCCTTTGTTAGGTTGATGAATTGCGAGGTCAAGAGAAAATGCATTCAAAATTTTGGTGGGTGGCTCAGTCGGTTGAGCCTCTGAGTCCTGATTTCAGCTCAGGTCATGATCTCAGGGTTGTGGGATCGGGGCCCTGTGTTGGGCTCCCTGCTCAGCACGGAGTCCGCTGGAGATTCTCTCTCCTTCTGCCCCTCCCCTCCTCCCCTGCTCACACACCTGCGCTCTAAAATAAAATCTTTAAAAAAAACTTTTTCTGGTTACTTTTGGGGCTCCTGGCTGGCTCAGTCAGTTGGGTGTCTGCCTTCGAATTGGGTGATGGTCCCAGGGTCCTGGGATGGAGCCCCACATCAGGCTCCCTGCTCAGAGGGGAGCCTGCTTCTCCCTCTCCTCCCCACTCATGCTCTCTCTCTCTAATAAATAAAATATTTTAAAAAAAAGATTTACTAATTGAAGAAATTCCAATTTTCATATAATTTACCTTAACTAAAGAGCTATCATGAAACATTCAACTATTTCCTCAAGTATTTCATTTTGTTCTTGTCAATCCTGTTATCAGAGACCATTTGTAAATAATGTATCTTTTGTGGTTTTTGCTTGTTCATACTGGTAACGATATCCAGCTATCTTCTAGCTGGCTCTTACTAAAGTGCTCCTTACAGTCCAGGTATTCTGATGGGGAAAATGTTAAGACTACATGTGGGTTGCAACATTCACACCAGGAGTTGAAAATGAGCTACAACAGAAGAAATCTGTCCAAATAGAGGCCAATGGTCAAGGTTTTGCTGAGGCCACTCTGAACAGACTGTAAAATGTTGGCATATCCTAGGAAAGAGCCCCCCTCTCCCCTGCTTGATTTCTTGCTGACCGCACTTTAATTAAAACTTAACCCCACGTGTCTCTCTATTGCAACCCCGAGAGTGTGAAGTCATTACTCCCCACATCACATCACCACCTTTCTGGAAAGCAAGGGCTAAAAAAAATATTCGCATCCAGTGTGCCCCTGAATCAGTCTCTACCCTAAAGAGAAAAGTACATAAGACGGAAACGCTACATACACAGATGCTAGGGTCAGGTTATTTATAATCGCATGCACCCAAGGGAATGTGTTACAGTCAGGTGACTCGGCTGACTAGGAGCAAGAATTCTACTACAACATACCACTACGTTAAAAAATTAAGAGGGAGATAAATGATATGAAT
This sequence comes from Callorhinus ursinus, assembly GCF_003265705.2. NCBI lineage: Eukaryota > Metazoa > Chordata > Mammalia > Carnivora > Otariidae > Callorhinus > Callorhinus ursinus. The sequence continues at coordinate 13,607,898 of NW_027397088.1, read as the reverse complement.
GCTTTGCTTTCATCTACATGAAATGATTACGAAAGAATGCAAGCAAATATACATAAAGGATCGTAATTTGGAACGGTGTCAGGATGAAGGGTGAATTTTCTATTTCCAAACTTGAAGGGGATCTCTTATTTATATTTAAAAAATCTCTCTCGAGTTTGCTATTTAGAGTCTAAATACAAAATTTTGACAGTAATTACCTTATACAGGGATGCAGTTTGTGATGAATGTGTTACGTGACTTGTTTAGAGATATTTTGTTATATACCTATGATTAGAATTCAACACACAAGAGTCCACCAGTCCTTCCAGAAACACTACAAACCGATGTGACTATGGCCGTGAGGGAAGGCACACGATTACCAAAATCTCTGTAAATATCTACCTGACCCAGATCTATCAAATGATGTTTCAGTCATTCATGAGGCAGGTGAGAATTATCCTCATTGTAATGCCAGATCTCCTGGTAATGACTCTTTCCAGTTGTCCATGCATGAAATAGCTTTGTGCTATGATGGATAAATTGTATAACTATTTTTTTTTTCTACATAGGGATGTGGTATTGCAAAATGAGGTTGTAGAATACCACAGGTCACAGCTGCTTCATACAAACTTCACAGAAACGTCTGGAAATGTAATTAGCATGGTGCTCTAACCACTGCAATAAACAACCCCTTCCTGTGTGCCGAGAAGCATTTAAAAGCCCTTTGCATGGGCTTCTTTGACAACGCTTTGCAGTGAAGCAACCAGCTTCCTACAATCTCAGAGCATCTCACGGCTCCCAAGAAGCTAGGGAATTTTAAGCCCAGCAATGTGGAATGGAGCAGCTTTTCAGTGGACACAGAGTCTGCTATGCCATAGAGGAGACATTTACTCTCTTCAGAAACTCACACTCACTTGAGGACAAAAATAGACGAAACATTACAACAGTCTTCTATGCCAAAATTGTATCTGAGTCTGAACATCATGAGCACTGCTCCCTGCCTTTCACACAAAGACCCCTCACAACGCTGCTTAATTAGAACTCACTCAGATTAGAGGGAAGGTCCCCCCAGACATTTGGGGTTAGCGCCCACATCCTCCTTTCTCCAGGTCAGACTGCCACTCCAGGCAGGTGTGTAGTACACAACGCTTTCTTTCATCCATGTGATTTCATTAATATCTCACACATTTCGTATTCACACAATGCCCCTGATCCCACTCTCCCTCGGGCTAACAAAAAGGAGGAGGAAGACCTTTAAAACTGACCTTCAAAAACCATTTGATTCATGTGTGGGTCTGCTTTTCCTATTAAGGTTACTTGATATTTCTTTTGTCAAACAAGCCCCAAATTCTAACTGTCTAACATCTTCCCTGTAACTTCTACCACTCAACAAGGGAACCAACAACAACGAACTCAATCAACCGACACAGAAGAATCCATTTTTTTTTAAAGAGACAAGTTAACATACATCACATAGGTATTTTTCTTTGCCTCAGGCATGCCAGCATTACTCACGGAAATCATCAAGTCCTATTTCCAGTATTATTTTGTTTCCTTACGGAGATCAGCTTTCTGAATTCAAGTGTGTTTAACACCTACCTAACCTAGATATATACATACATCTTAACCTTTTCACTCTTTAGACTTGCAAGTCACATTTAGTAACAGTGGTATTTTCTAGCAAAGCCCAGGAGACTTGGAAGTGAGACAGGCTTGCATTCAAGTCCTCTAGGGCTTTACCATTAACCAGGTGAGTGATCCTGGGCAAGTTACTGACCCTGCCTAAGCCTCATTATCCTCATCTATAAATCAGATGTTAGTAGTATCGGACTCATAGGACTGGAGAAGCAGTAAGAACTACATTGCACCTGCTTTGGTATTTCTCATTCAGGGCCCACTGATGGGCCATTCATGACCGTCAGCGATTACCACTGTTATTAGTTGTGCTAGTGTTATTAGGATGATATTTATAGTGAAGCAAAGGGAAAAGGCCCAAGATCTCTGGGGAAATCCAGGCAACCCAGGTGAACTTCTATATTAAAATGGTAGTGGAGAAAGGAAAGGGCATGTCTCTAATCAGAACTGGGTAAAGAAAAAAAAATTGAGACGTGATTCTAAGGTGTTCCCACAGGGAATGAGGATTCCCATCAGGGTGCTTTTGGAGGGGAAGCCTGTGAGGGCAGGAAGGAGGCATTCGGTGTGTGCATACTTATTTGGGGGATGGTGGGAAGGTCCTGCAGAGGGCTGGCCTCGGGGTGGAGATCTTTACAGAACTCAGTTTCTGAACTGAATGGAATTCTGCTTATGGCCCATGGAGTTCGGAGTCCAGCGCTGCCGGAGCCAGCAAGCATCTGGGAACTTAACGAACTCGGGAGACAGCAGAGCTTCAGAGAAGATAAATGAGTGCTCCCAGAAGAAAAGAGGAGGAGAACTAGAGCTAGGGAAGAGGAGGAAAGAAAGAAGACAGAGCTGCACAGGAGGGGCGGCACCCAAAGGCCTGGAGGTGGGGACACACACACGGTCTGCTGGCCTGGCGTGCCAGCAGGTGACAGGCGTGGTCCAGAACCTCAGAGAGTGAGGGACGTGTTGAAGACGACAGAATGAATTCCCAGTGGAAGAAAATGGGACAGAATTTCTGATCAAGACACCCAGCAGGTGAAGAGCGGGAGGGGAGGCAGATGCAGAGGTTGAGGGCTGGGAACGGAGACACGAAATTCGTCAGAGATGCCATGGGACTCAACCACCACGAATTCATTTAGCTGAAATGGCAGGCAACTGATTGCCTTTCCGTGTTCTTCGGAGTCTCAGTTCCAAGCGGTCCCTTCTATTTTCTCTTGCGAGTTAACTGGCACTCCTTTTCTAACAGAAAAGGAGTGCCACGTGCTGGGGTTGAATGTAGGAAATGAGAAGAGAGAAGACGTTTGTTTTTGACAGAGTCCTCATGGCCAGAGAGGATCCAGAAAGTTCCCAGCACTTGGAGACCTCCAAGTCTGTGGCTTATGGCCAGGCGGTCTCGTACAGAGTGGTACAGGGTGACCGCACCCCCCACTTTGCCTGTTTCAGGCTCACTGTCCCAGTCTAGGCAGTGATGGCCTCCCACGGTATTGTCAAAAATGGCCAGGTTTGGAAAATAAAGTATATGGTCATCCTGTTTACCCCTTTCTCTATTTTTTGAGCATTCCGTCTGGCCCCAGAGCTCTGATTTTCCAACGGAGACTACACCCACGTTGTTCCACCCCGCCCAAGATCACCTTTTTATAAATCACACATGTTTTTTGCCCATGAGGTAGCCACAGGAGAAACAGGATGGCACATTTCCTCAGAGGTCACTGTGTTTGTTCACTTCATTGTAAATTCATAGAGGGGAGGAAATGCTCGTTGGTACCTAGGAAAACACAGGATAAGCTCCCACTCTGTGCAATTCTGCGCTGTGTCTGAAAGCAGGCTCCTACACCCAGGACTTAAATCTAAGAGAAGCTGATCAGAATTGTCACTTTATACACACACCCTATCCAAAGACTATGAAATAATCTTTCCTTACTCTTCAATGCTTGTTTTTTAATGCATTGCTAGGAAAAAAAAAAAAGTCATGATTGATAAAAATTACATATAACGTATTACATATGAGGTACTGTTTTAAGAGCTTTCCAACATTTTTTTTTTTAAGATTTTATTTTATTTGTTAGAGAGAGTGTGTGTGAGCACAAGCACAGGGAGCGGCAGGCAGAGGGAGAAGCAGACTCCCCACTGAGCAGGGAGCCCGATGTGGGACTCGATCCCAGGACCCTGAGATCATGACCAGAGCCCAAGGCAGATGCTTAAACAACTGAGCCACCCAGGCATCCCTAAATTCTTTTTCAATCCTCACAACTTTACGAGGTGCCGGTTTTATTTCTATTTTAGGCAAGGGAACTGAGCACACGGTACAAAAATACTTGCCTGAGGTCACATGGCGGGTGGGCTGCAAGGTCTGTGTCCCAACCCCGGTCCTGTACTGCCTGCCCCACTCAACTCCCGCTTGTCGTTGAAGTCGGTGGGCCAAGCCCACATCTCATGATCGACACCGTAAGGCTGGTGTCCTTTCAGAATTAGTGCTGCAAACGTCTAGCTGTCAATCTAGCAACCACTCCAGAGGCCCGTGTGATCACTGTCTGCTTGCCTAACGTATACACAATTTGTTCCTAGAAGCCCACGCTGAGAGACGTCATGTTCCGCTGAAAATACAAACTCAGTGGTTTTGAATGGCATCTGTCTGAAGCCAGTATCAGTTTACTCTTTCTTAGCCATTCAACAAATGGGAAGCATGTGCCATGGACGTGGCATCGAACTAGATAGGGTGGGACACAAACAAAGATGAGTAAGCTATTAGCTGCCGCCTTGAAGGGCATTCGAGAAAGATTCAGACTGTGACTTCCAGGGTCAGTGTTCACGGATGAGTTCTCTTCCTTCACAAGTTGGCTTTACGGGGATGTCAGAAAAGGAAAATGGTCTAGTGAATCACTGTGAAGTGTAGATGAACTACATGTGTGGAAGCATCTGAATCATGAGTGCCCACACTCATGGATCTGAAACACGATATAGGTGACAAGACTACAGGCTACGTTCGAATTTCAGGTCTGCCATTTCTGACTAGAAATTATCTAGCCCCTCCAGACCTTGGGTTCTTCACCTGCCAAATTAAGTTAACAATAGCATGGAGGTCTGCTGTGCAATGCGGTTTCAAGGCATGGGAAGGGTCAAGTGTTTTTTGCATGCACAGAAGACACAAGAGTGACTGCCGCCGTTGTCCTCGATGTAGAACCGGTGAAGCACGTTCCACCTGGAAAGAAGAGAATGAGCAGCAGCGGCCTTGTTACACCTTGAACAATGGTGTAGCTGGCTTCCCTGGACGGCACCCGATGAGCCATGCTCCTGGCATTCACACCTTTGTTTAATCTGCCCCAACAATGAGTCTGGGCTGGTCCCATGACTTCTTTTAACCAACAGAAAACCATGAATGAGATACTGGGCCAATTCTGGACTGAGTCTTAAAAGGCCTGGCAGCTTGTACCAGTTACTCTTGGGAGGCCCCGAGCTATCCTGCTGGAGAGACCACAGGAAGTGAGCCCACGGAATGGCATTGAAGAAAGGCGGGGTCCAACTTGCCCGGCATCCTGGTGAGCCTCCTGATGACCCTAATCCCATGTGTCTGCAGACACAGGAGATCCCAAGAGAGATTGGCCGAAGAACCACCCAGCTGAGCTCAGGCAATCATCAGGTCACAGAAGAACATCAAGTTGTTGCTTTAAGCCACTACTACGCTGGGGGGTGTTTTGTTACATAGCAGGAGATAACCCCAAAACCCCCAAAAACCAGTGCTGCCCAAATAACTAAATCATAATTAAGCACACAATGTCATGGAACCTGACCTGTGTACAATTCAGACAAACTGAAAAACAATCATGAATGATGGAAAGTCTCTCAAATGTGGGGACCTTGTGTTCTGTGCTTCAGTAAATGCCCTCACTTCTCTGCTTTCAGCTCTTGGGAAACAGAGGAGCTCACACAGTTGGCTGGCCACCTCGCTTTTAGTTCCATGTGAACTTATTAGGAACCCACTACGTCAGGTGTTTGCTCAATCCCAGGAGACAAGGAGGAAAAGGCAGGGTCTCTGTCGTTAAGGATTTTACAGCCTTGACACATAAGAAAAGAGTGATGGATGAAGGTCACCTTGAGAGAAAACAATGACATCTTTACCATCCTAGCCCTAGGAAGGTGCCGATTTCCAGAGTCTTTAGTCTGTATCAGAGATTTTTTTTTTTTTTTTTTAACTGGGTCATTAAGTCTACTTTGCCTTCCAACCCCTAGGTGTTCCCTTTGAAGGTCATGATGGAGATGCAGGTAAGAATATTCTTTGCATGTCCATGTTCAGCTTGTTTCTTAAAAGAAACTGAAGGATCCAGCTAGCCACATAGATTGTGTGATCTAGCCAGATGCCGAAGGCTAGACAGCTTGATTTGATGATTCCTTATTAAAATCAGACGCATGCTAAATAGTCTCCAATTATTTGCATGTTTGTTTTTCCTAGTCACAAGAAATGTCATTCCTGAAAAATGTGTGGAAATATATTCATTTGGCTTCATAGTCACTGTGCTGATGTTTCTATTTCCCTTGGAATGCGAGAGCCACGTTAAGGCAAACTTTGCATCTTGACATGATCCAATCAATCTTAAAAAACACCTCCCCCTCAAGCTCATTTCCCATTTTTGGTGACTACTATGTAGTTCTCTTTCTCCCTCCTGGCCACACCTCTTAAAAGAAGTCTACCTCCTCCTTTCTCATTCATACCTCAACCATATGCTTCCTAAGTCCCGGCCAGAAGGCTTCCCTGAAACTGTTCTCCCAAGGACACCAATGACATATGGTCACTAAACACATGGGATACGTCACGAGTCCTTACCATCCCATCAGGACCTGCCAGAGTGGACCCTTCTCCTTTCCTGAACTCTCTCCTGTTCTGCGCAGGGGATACTATCAGTCCCACCTGGTTTTTTCCCCTAGCTCTCTAGTGGGTCTCATTGGTCTCCCCAAAGGCTCCAGTCCTGTGTGCATAGCTTAGAAGTCAGTGGTCCTCAAGGTGTTGCTCCTGCAGCCCTATTTTGCTTCCCACTTCATATTTTCTCCTTGGAGTTTCCATCCGATGGCTTCAAATGAATCCACAGGCACTCAGGACTTCCAGATCTGCATTTCCAGCCAGACCCCTCCTGATCCCAGTTCTCTACATCCAATATCCTTCAATCTGGCGCATCTCAGAAACACATGAAAGGCGGCATACCCCCAAATAAATCGTTTCCCCTACCAACCCACTCATCTTCAGTGTCCCTGATGGGGTGAGTGGTACCACCACCTATCTAACTGCTCAGTGGTTCTTTACTCTCTCACCCTCCACGACCAATCTGTAATCAAGTTGTGCTCATTCTGGCTCCTAAAGATCTCTTGGTCTTCAGTGCCTAATGCTGCTATTTTAGTCTGGGCTATAGTCACCTCTCCCCAGCATCATCATCAACTACCCACTTCCTTCCAACAGTTTCCTTGGGGCTGAAATCAACAGGAATACTCAATATCCCATTGGATTCCATGATAGCAAAGAGATGTCCCCTTAACTGTATCATAGTTTTCTCTCATTCCACAAATACGCAGAAGTAGTTAGATTCTAAACTTGAAAATGATGTTTGGTCACACTCCAAACTTTTCCCATTATAAGAATGATCTTTCTAAAAGGCACGTCCCCTGACAGCTTCCATAGGATGCTGCACTGGGATAAAGTCCAGGCTCTGTAACAAACCTCATAAGGCCCTTCATCACGAGCAGATCCTTGCCTACCTCTTCATCCTCATCTCTTACTACTCCGCTTCTCCCTCAACAATCCTTCTCAAACCACAGCCTCCCTTTTAAGCAGTGGATGGGCAAGCTCTCCTTCTCTCTTCTCCAGATTCTCCTACGCTCTGTTCTTTCCACCAGGAGAGAGGACTCCCTCACATTCATTGCCTAACCCCTTGGTTAAACATCCATTTCTCTAGGGAAGCTTTCCTGCTAACCTGTAACTCAGCTGGGTTTGTCTAATTTGAGTTCTTGGAGCCCCTGGGTGTCGCCTTTAGGATCACAGATATTTTACTGTAATTGCTGGCTTTCTTATCTATTTTTCCCTCAAGGACATAACCTTTGGGGGGCAGGGGCCCTGTCCATTCTTGTTGTTATAGGTTTGGGGATAATGGCGGTGCCTGGCACATAAACAAACATGCCATGCCAAGCTGGTGTCCTTACTGAACTCTGTAGCTCACAGAAGTTTGAACACCTAAATTCTGCCCAAGTAGATAACATTACTTTGTTAGTTTGAGAAGGGGACTCCAAGGGAACACCAGAGTTAGGGGGCAAAGGCCCACACCATCCCTCAGGAGCACACGTGCCCAGTCACGAGCATCCATGTTTGCAATGGATCAATTTCACCTCTCTGCCTGAGTGGGAACAATACAAACTTCAGCTCCAGAGTTGTGCCAGTGATGACCCCCAGGGCCTTCACACTGGGCAGAGCTGGTCTTATGCTGCATATAGAGGCAATGATTGCATTAACAGTGATCTTCAATCCTGCATGACAAAAGGATGTCAATATGAGCCTCCATGAAAACCTTAGGGTTTCTCTCTCTCTCTCTCTCTCTCTCTCTCTCTCCAAGAAGTGCATACGCACTTCCCTTATCACAGGACATGCTAGGAATTCCTAGTAGCGAGGACCTGGCAATGTGGGGTTCGCATGCCAGCCAACCACCCTGGATATCAGCCACGGGTTCTTTCTGAAGGGCTCCGAAGCCCATCACACCACGTCCAAAGGCAGAATCTAATTTAGACCATCTTCCTTATCCAAGGAGCAACAATTATTTGAAGACCAACAATTCCAGAGACACGGATTTCCCAGAAAGGGATTCCTGGAAACAAGTGGTTGCTAACGTCATCAGTGACTCTGGGTAAATCAATGCATGAAATAAAGAAAGCAGAGTGTGGCCCTGAGGGAGAGGGGCAGCCAGCAGCTAGATGAAGTAGTTAGCTCACAGGCCAGGGGGTTCAGGGTTGGCTCCAAGCAGAAGCTGGAAGACTTGAGGTGAGCAGAAGCTACAGAAGGGCAGAGGGGCTAAGTGAGTGGAGCTCCATGCTCATGAGAGCACCTGTACGTGTGCTGCCTACAGACACCACCACATCGGTATCACGTTGAACAGAAAAAGCTGGGCTAAAGCATGCTGGCTATTCCTGGACCCCATCAAGAACATGAGGGGAGCCCCCAGCGTATTCAGGCCTGGCCCTTCATTATTGCTGGCAGTTCGGTGGGGCTGACAAAGACAGACCGATGCCATGGTTCACGGGTCCCCAGTCGTGTCACGGGGGCACAGGCCATCAATGAGTCCTATTTCAAACCTGCCACCAGTACATTAGGCGTGTGCACTAATAGCTGGAGTGAACGTTTAAAAGGCGACCTCTGACTTTCTATGAATCACTTAGGTTGCGGTACTTCAAAAGTATGATGGACGGAAACATCTCCATTTGGAAACGGGAAACAGAATCTTTCCAAAAAATGTTGATTCAGGAATGAGTTGAATGCTCAAAACCAAGCAGAAAAGATCCTTTTGCTTCTTGATTGAAGATAGCAAATTAAATCGGTGCTCAATTTGGCAAATAAGGTATGTGTGTCTTTTGGCAGATGGGATCGTTTACCACGTTTTCAGTAATTTCCTAACTTATTCCTTTACCTCAGCCACTCATTTCCATGGTTGTAGCTTGTGCTTTGTCTCTACTTTGAAAACCACTAATCCAAGATGCAGCTTTGTACCAGGTGCTGCTCCCTGCCCCTCTAGCTTGCTTCTGGCTACGAGTCCCACCAATGGTTTTAAAGTTCTTGGACTCCTTTGGAACCCCAAGTCTATCGACTTCTCTAATTGTGCTCAATTCACAAGACCCTTCATTTTTTATCCAATTTAAAGTCAATACTGTAGTGGATTAAACCTATCCCTGCAAAGCCCTACCTGCGTACCTGTGTGTGTGACCTTACTTGGAAATAAGGTCTTTGCAGATATAACTCAGTTAAAGGTCTCTGAATGAGATGACCCTGGATATCGGGTGGACCCCACATCCAATGTCTGCTGTCCTTATAAAAGAAAGGAGAGGGGGACTGGTAACACAGAGACACACAAGGGAAAGGCCATGTGCAGACCGAGGCAGAGATTGGAGTGATGTAGCCACAAGCCAAGGAATGCTAAGGATAGCCCAGCAGCCACCAGGAGCTGCAAGAGAGGTGAAACACACTCCCCCTTAGCATCCAGGAGGAACCAACCCTCCAACCCCTTGATTTTGGACTTTGGACCTTCAGAGCCCTAAGAGAATAAATTTCTGTGGTTCTAAGCCACTCAATTTGTGGTGACTTGTTACGGCAGCCCCAGGAAATGGATACAAATGCCCTAATCTCCTCTGCTCCCCCACCCCCCACTTTCTAATCCACCTGGCAAAATTCTGGTGCCAGAAGGACCCAACTGTCCGCTGCTGTATCCAGAGTTGTACTGGGACAGCCGAAGCCACTGGAAAAAGTGCCATGTAGTGTCATAGTCATCAATCTGAAACCGGCTTCACTGTGCAGGCCCCACTCTTGCCTTCCTCATGTAGAGAGGAGCTGACGTATTACCTGGAAAAGCTCAGCTGTCAGATGGAGCCATACCCAACGCCCCGCCCAGCCCCTCTGCTGCCTGGCTCTTTCAGCACAGGAGGTCTTACTCCCTTTCTGATACGAGCCCCACTATCTGTGCCTTATATCCCACCCGCCCCTAGCTTCTCAGCACCTTACCCCTTCTCTCCTCTAGTTCTTCCTACTCTTCCTCTCTCCTGGATCCCTCACACTGGCCTGTCACACTTATGTCATTTCCATCATACAATGACAACGACAAATCAGAAGGCAGGCAGACAGCCCCTTGTGATCAAAGCACACACACAAGCCCCTGGAGACACGTGTCCCTTTCCCCCAGCGTCCACCCTGTCCTGCGTCTTTTCCCTACTTCACAGCCAGACTCCTCCAAAAGCTTATTCCCATTTCCCCGTTTCCTAATTTCTCACTCCACACTAATCTGGCCTCGATCTCCCAATAATCCACCCAGGTAGCTTTTGCTAAGTCATCAGTGAGCTCCAGTAGGTCAGAATCGCTAATGTCAACAACAGGTGTTTTTCTGTATTGCACGTGTTGGCTTCTTCACGGTACTGAACGCGGTTCATCATACTTGTGTTGAAACACTTTCCCTTCCTGGCTCCTATCACACTAGATTCTTCCTGTTTTCCTCCTGCCTCTCCAGCCACTGCCTTTTTTCTTTTTTTAAAATTGAAATATAATTAACAACACGGTGTTATAGTACTCTCAGGTGTACCATGTAATGATTCAACAATTCTGTACATTTCTCAGTGTTCATCATGGTAATTGTGCTCTTAATCCCCTTCAACTATTTCACCCCCCCCTTCCCCTTTGGCAACCACCAATTAAATAACGGGCAGAGGACCTGAATATACATTTTTCCAAAGAAGACATACAGATGGCCAACAGACACAAGAAAAGAGGCTCAACATCATTAATCACCAGGGAAATGCAAATCAAAACCACGAGACATCACCTTACACCTGCTAGAGTGGCAAAAAAACAAAAACAAAAACAAAAAAACAACCCAAGAAGTTACAAATATTAGGGAAGAGGTGGGGAAAAAAAAAATACCCCTCACGCACTGTAAGGAATGCAAACTGGTGCAGCCACTGTGGAAAACTGTATGGAGGTTCCTCGAAAAATTAAGAATAGAACTACCACATGATCCTGCAATTCCACTACTGGGTACATACCCCCCCCAAAAAAAACAAAAACACTAATTTGAAAAGATATATGTGCCCCTAAGTTTATTGCAGCATTATTTACAATAGCCAAACTATGGGAACAGCCCAAGTGTCCATCCATAGATGAATGGATAAAGAAGATGTGGTATGTACAATGGAATATCGCTCAGCCATAAAAAGAATGAGATCTTGCCGTTTGCAACAACACGGTTGGAGCCAGAGCATGTAACACTAAATGAATTAACTTGGTCAGAAAAAGTCACTGCCTTTCGATCTCCTTTCCAAGTTTATCCTCCTCTATCCGGTCACTAACGATGACAGTCTTCCTTTGTCTCGAACGCAGTTTCTGGCCCTCTTTTCTTTCCATTCAACGCTTTTTCCCTAGCTCAACTCCTGCATGGTCATCACTCTAATGTGCATATGCAAAGACCCAAGATTTACGCACCCAGTCCAGACCTCTTGTTTGCATCCCAGATGTTCAACTTCCAGCTTTGGGTATCACAAAATCAACTCCAATCCACACCTACAATGAAAATCATTTCTCCCCCACCCTCTCACCCCTTCCCCCCATCCCCCAAGCCTGCCACTCTTCCAAAGCACTCGTCTCAGCAAAGGCCGCACCATATACCCTAAACCAACCCTGGAGTGTCCAACGTGAAACTTGTCTCTCTCCCTCCTAAATCCAACTGGTCATTACGTCCTGTCACTTACTCCTTAGATCATCTCCCAAATCCATCCATTTCTACTAGCAAATATTAGTCCAGGTTACCAGAATCTGCACATGGCCTAACCGGTCTTCCCAGAGCCACTCCTACCCTTGTCTAATTTGCTGGGCAGGATGAGGGCCCAGCCAGGGTCCAACCTTTGGTGACCTCTCCAGCCTCAGCTGATACTGTATTCCTAGCTCTCCACTCTCTTGCTGCTGGCTTCCTAGCTTTCCCAGCCTGTTCATCCCTATTTCTTCTACCACAGGGCCTTTACACAGGCTGTTTTGCTGCCTGGGGCGCTCGTTTTCTAAATGCTTACTCCTCCACCAGATCTCAGGTCAAACTTCTCTTCCTCAGGATAGCTTCTCTGACCCCTCAGACTGCATCAAGTGTCCCTCTTATTTTCCCCAGTACCTTTCCTTCACTGCCTTTGTCACAACTGTGATCCTACCTGTGTTCTTGTGTTTTGATTGTCTGCCTCTCCCACTAAACTGAGCATGCCATGGAGTCACTGACAAGGTCTGGTTTTGCTCACAGTTACAGAGCTCCAGAGCGGGTCCAGCTTCAGCACGGGTAGGCATTCAGTAGCTTTTTTTTTTTTTAGTTTTTAAAAATATCGCGTTGCTCACAGCCCTAGGTATGCGGAAATGCTTAGAAGCACAAAAGGAATGTTGGCACGTGGCAGATCTCCAGGGCCAACCCCCTACTGCTTCTGATTTTCTGTCAAGAGGAAATAAAAGCATAACTCAGCGGCATCTTCACAGTTTATTCCTGCCAGTTCTATTTTTCTATAAATACAGTCCTCATTTTCAAGGAATTTGGAGAAGATGGTTGCAGGGGACTATTTTGGGGGAGGCATTGCCTGTTCTACTTTGGAGGGGATGTTATCATTTGTCTTTGTTCCCGGAGCAGCTGTGGGGGTGTGCTGTGGACACCCACTCCTGACCCCACGCAGGAAGCTGGGCGTGTCAGGCTAGCTTCTTTGCAGGCCCCAGCCCGGCCTCGGAGGACAGGTTGCAAGCACGTAAAGATCATGTCCCGGCAGACCTGTTATTTTACCTTCTAGCCATTACCGTGTTTTCGCCTCCAGGGTTTTCGCCACCATCTAGAGCTGGGTCTCGGGGGCTTACTGCCGAAGGCCTTGTCAGGACGCTGGCCTTCGGCCTGGAACAGGAAGGATGTACGAGCCGCACGAGATGCGGGTAGGCAGAGAGTTGAAAAATGCATACAACTCAACTGTTGGTGCCAAAATTGAGGGCAGTGTGGAGATCATAACTTTCCCATGTTGTTTTCTTATCGTTATGCAACTTACAGAGCAGTGTTTGTGGGCCTATCTTTGAAGACGGGGTATACCCAGACACACCTGTCCCGTAACTTGAGTTACAGGAAAACTACAGGATTAGCTAATGATGGCACATTGTTAAGTGTAACTCACTGTGGAAATACAAACAGGCCAAGGATGCACTGTGTCCACGTCCTTTCATGTGTTTAAAAAATACATATGCATACTATAAATGAATATATGCATTTTGTCTTTGTATTTAAAACTGTAGACATTATTTTACATATGAAAGGGCATTATATACAAACGCAGAAAAGACAAATATATGCATACCAGCTAAGACTGGCCAACCATTAACCACCCCATAATCAATCAGTCGTCTTGTATATGTAATATTTAACTCTTATCAATGCCTAGGAAAGTTTGTGCTTCAAAGTTTTACTTGAATATATATACAATTTATCATGTTAAACATCCTTACGTTGTCCACCATTTTTTTTCTCCTTTGGGCTAAGGATTGGCACCGTAAATTTCTCCAAAAAATAAGGAATGGTATTTCTGAATCCAGTTAAATACAAAGGATACTCTAGCGCAAACCACCGACTTTTTAAAAAAAACTAAAATAGCTTCACTCAGTTCATGTACCCCTCCATCTATCTGGATATAAAGATATTCCATAGGATATCCTCAACATTTTCTACTTCAGGAGCTAAATGTCTCCTTAAAAACAAACAAACAAACAAACAAAAAACCCTACCTACAAATATCACATTCAACTGCCAGATTAATCAGTTAGGCCAGAGAGATCACAAGAACTTGCTAAGAATAGTTAATGATAAGAATGATTCAAACTGCAACTTTGCCCATCACAGTTTTTAATTTTTTTCCCCAAAGAGTTTTAAAGGAAAACAATGATCCACCTTTTAATGATCCATGAGTCATCTGATGTCCTTGTATTTGCATCTGTCAAAGGACCAGTTTTCCAACATCTTGAAGAAGTCGGCAAGAACCATCCGAGCTTTACCTTAAGGTCTTGCCAAACGGACACAACAAACCTTTTGATTTGCCAGGAGGAAAGGCATCTGTCACACCATCATTCAGGGATTCATGCTGATGAAGGGCCATTAGTTAAATAAGTGTTTGTATTATTATAAGCCATTTTCCACAGCAGAGTCAGGAAGACCATTGTAAAGGATCTTGTGGAAACTTCGTTTTTTTTTTTGTTTTTTTTTAAAGACTTATCTACGAGAGGGAGGGAGGGAGAGAGTGAGTGTAGGGTGAGGGGCAGAGGGAGAGAATCTCAAGCAGACTCCCTGCTGAACATGGAGCCCAATACGGGCTCAATTCCACCACCTTGAGATCATGACCTGAGCCAAAACCAAGACTCAACCAACTGAGCCAGGCAGGCACCCTGAAACTTTGTTATTTTTTTCCAGTATTTACAGAACACTCCCTTTTTCATTCTTCAAGTATCTTACACTTCACTTTGTCTAAAGGATATATTTAAGATTTCTCCAGAGGCAAAGATCTAGTTTCACCCTGGGTGGGAGGGACACAGAGGAGTTATCCATTTAGGGTTTAGCTTGCATGTCAATCTCTGAGCAGTGTTTAGCAACGCATGAAAGGCCTACAGGTTTTATTACACCTGTACAATGACCACGAAGGTGCAGAATGGAGTCAGGTGAAGGGACTCAGTCCCAGGGATGACAGTTTTGAGATTTCTGGAATTCGGAGGTTCGTTCTCATCTCAAGAATTAACAGATTATAGCAACAGGACACTGGGGCTGCCATCAAAGGAAGAGTCAGAAAACATCAACTGGCGAGGTCCATGAGAACTGTTGAAGATTTCAAGGCTTTTTGCAACTTTCCTATGTTTGCTATTCTCTTTCATCCCCCAAAGCAATTAGCATTAAAATTCCCAGATCCTGGGGCGCCTGGGTGGCTCAGTCTGCTAAGTGTCTGCCTTTGGCTCAGGTCATGATCCCAGCGTCCTGGGATCGAGCCCCACATGGGGCTCTGTGCTCATCGGGGACTCTGCTTGTCCCCTCCCCCACTAGGGCTAGCTCTCTCTCTCTCCCAAATAAATAAAATCTTTTAAAAAATAAAATAAAATTTCCAGATCTGCAGACTCAAGTTCAGGTACAACCAGGAGCCCCTCTCCTACTTCATGGTTAATTAGGGGTTGAGGAAGAGGGGGAGCGGACCAAGAAACAGAAGAAGTGATGATTCTCAGGAGGAGACTGGGCAGGTTGAGTTTTTGAGGATGAAGAGGCTGGAGCAGATGAAAGACTGGAATGTAGGCCTGGAATGACCTGGGCATTTAATGAGCAACATCAGAACAAACCAAACAAAAAGCATCTGCATAGGTATTCATTCCATCATCTTCTCTCAAACCTGACGGCAGCAGGGGGCAGTGCGGGTGGAATCAGACCTCTTTCTTTATACACTTCCCTCTGCACACCCCTACTCTTTTAAAATATATCCACATAGCATGCCACATAAACTCACCATTTTAAGTCATGTAAAGCACTGTTCTTAGCCCTATTCCACAGATGAGAAAACTGACGTACAGAGATAAATAAACTGAGCAAGGTCATGTAACTACCAAGCATCCGAGCTGGGGCTTGAACCCACAAAGACTGACTCCACAGTCTAGGCTCTTCACCCCTCAGCTAGGCTGACTTTCCTCCAATTCCTCTGCCGCCCACAAAGCCATGAACTGTAGAGTTGTCCCTGCCGAGACAGTGATGCTTGGTTTTCATTCTCCTGTGTCTTCCTGCCATGTCCAACAATCGTCCATTCAAGATTTTCCCTCCATGGAATAACCTATTCTCATCTGCCAAAGACCATATAGAACTTATTCTCTGCTGTGTGTTGATTTTTACCACAGCAGTGAAAAAAAGGCTGAATAATAAGAAACGGGCTGTCAGGGGTGGAATAAAAGCATTCAATTACAGAAAAGGTGGAATTCTAAGCTCAGATATTTACAGATTGAACACAAGTGGCGGATCAAAACACAACAACAAAAAAACCTGAGACACAAGGAAACACGCGGGATCTGAAAGCCATTTTCAATTGCACCCAAGATTTTTACTCAACACAAGAGCAATCCTCAGGCTTGCTTCCCCCCTTTGATTCAGATGGTCTACAACAATTACATTCTAATTAACATACAGAGTTGAAGTCAACCAACTCCCAACAGGAAATGAGGGAAAAATCATCTTACCTGCAGATGTGTGTTTGAACTTCTCGCTTTTCTTCTTTCTCCACTTCCAAGGCTTGAAGATCCTTCCCAGGTTGGCAAACTTACTTCTCCTCCGGATGGGAGGCGTGTGGGTACCTGGGACAAGGGAGTCTGAACGCATGGCCGCGAGTCTCTCCACTTCCTCAGCTTGTTTTCCCCCCGAGAAAGAGATGGAAAGAGAGAGAGAGAGAGAAAAGTGTTAAAACGGGATCCTCACAGATGGCCAACGTTTTCCATGGTTACAGATAACAGAAACCACATGACTGAAGTTCCGTTTCTCTTTTTTGCCTTTTGGAATGGAAGTCATCCCAACGTGTTCTCAAGTCTGGAGACAGTCAGCCAAACCCTATGCATCTGGAGCACCCCAACTGTACCCAACACCTCGACTTAGCCCTGAGAAGGAGGACAACGAGGTTGAGGAAGCACAGAACCCTCTTGACACATCAAGATTCCCCAGTGAGGCAGGAAGAAGGTATCAGAAGAGTCAAGTGACAGTCTGTGTAACTACTGGTCCAGCAATCTCTCAGATAAGACTTGGCAGATGCAATCACTATCACACCATCTGCGGAGAAAACATTTCTCAACGGTCTGTTTCCAAGGCCAAAGCCTCCACCACCCACGACTCTCCTTCCTGCTTTGCCCAGACCCAAAGCAGCCCCCGGATCTGCCGAGGGAGTGTCTCCACCCGAGCCTGATTTTAGAATCACTCACCCTTCATGAGACTTTACAACTGCCTTCGTTCCTCTAGGTTTTCTCATTCTTGGTTATTTTGCTTTAACAATAATAATATTACTCTTAGAAGTTGGGAGGTGAAAGTGACTTGAGGAAACATCTGGACTAATCCCAGTCACTTCATGTGTGAGGAGATGAAGACCTTCAAACTCATCACGCCTAGTGGACCCTTCCTTGGAGGTCACAATCTTTCATCACTTGTAAAGAAACAAACCCTTTTCCAACTTAAATGAGAATTTACATATCCCAGTGAGGAAAATATACCTGGATTTGGATTTTTAAGACAGAAATAATTAGAAAAAGAAACCGCTTGGCAAAATCAGGAGGGTGAGAGAGATTCACTGTTCTAGAAGGTCAGGTTACACCTAGAATTGTGGCGCTGACCCAAAACCACTCTGTTGGGCTTCTAACACCATCTTCAGAGAAATCACCCAGACTCTTGCAACACAGGCTTCCTCAGAAGCTCAATCTCACAGTCTGGTCGTCTTCCTGCTGTCCCCTGACACGGTTTTAACTCAGAGACTCACGGATTCAAGAAATATATATATGGCACCTCCTACCACGTGCCAGTCGGCGTGCTTGGTGACAGAGATGACGGGTTGGCAAAGGCTCCCAAAAACAAGACTGAAGGGAAGTCGATGGATTTGGGAGATGTCTGGGAGCAAAGTCAACAGGGCCTCGTTGGGTGACCTGAGAGGGGGGAGATCGTTCCTGATGCCCAGATTCGTGTCAGTGGAATGACATCCTTCACTGATGGACACAGGGAACACACGGCAGGTACAGGTCTGGGAGTGAGGACGGCAACCATTTGGACATGTTGCGTGGTGACGGCCCTCAAACCTTTGACTACGTGGTTCAATGCATGGCAGCTCCTCTTTTCAACCCCTGCATTAAGTGACAACGCAACACCCCAACAGGCACTGGGATCGTTTCTGGGGCAGACACACAAAATGTCTGGACTTGGCTGAGCACAGAGTCAAGGGGAGGAGACACGGGGGTCTCCACTACACACCAGGAGCAACCACACAGAATTCAAAGGAAGCAAATAGGAGAGACTAATTCTCTCCTTCAGGGCACTGGAGGAGACCCACAGGGGATGGACTTTTTGGCCAAATTTTGAAAAAGGAGGAACTGTTCCCCTCACATGGGGAAGACAGAGAAGTAGACCTCTGGAAGGAGAACGGATCCAAATGAAACGGAGAAGGCTGAAAGAGCATGGCATGTCCAGAAACCCATGAGCTCCTGAGTATCACTTAAGCTACGTGAGATAGAGAGCCAACAGTGAGGGACAGGGGCTGGAGGAGTCTGGAGCCCCACCATGCAAGCTTTGGAAAGTTTCTGTTAGGCGTTTGGGTTTTATTCTATAAGCAGAGGGGAAAGGATGAGAATGTGAACATAGGCATTGACATTATGACATGCAACAAATATGTACTGAGTGCTCACTATGTACCAGATGCTTAAATCATGTCAGTAAACAAAACCGGTAAGAATACTGACTCGTGGAGCCTCGGCTGGGAGGGCAAGGGGCAGAGCGGATAATGCACATTACAACTAAGTCAACTGTACGCTATGTTAGAAGATCTGTGTTTTGGGGGAAAATGAAAGAAAAAGTAGAACACAGTGAAGGAGATCAAGAGTGTCTGGGTGGGGGACGGGCTTCATGTCAATTAGTGTGATCGAGAAAGCACAGTTAGATTTGTTCCTAGGACTAGCAGTGTAACAGCAACGGGAGACTGAACCAGAAGACACAGGGGGAGAGTAATGAGGCCACTGCAATCCGCTTTAGGGGAAGGCACTGGGATGCAGGTAGGGCATGCTAGAAGGGACCTGAGAAACGCCGAGATCCAGCCCGGTGGCAGAATCACAGGCTCTTGGCAACTTTCCGAATCAACATGAGGGAGGACAAGGAAGTGAGGACGGCTGAAGTTTGTGTGTTTCAGGACTGGGGAGACAGTGAAGACTTTATTTTAAGTAGGCTCCGTGCCCCGTGTAGAGCCCTACGCGGGGCTTGAGCTCAAAAGCCCAAGATCAAGACCTGAGCTGAGATCAAGAGTCGGACACTTAACCCACTGAGCCACCCAGATGCCCCAAAACTTTACAGTTTTTTTTTTTTTTTAAAAAAGACTGATTAGAAAAGGAAGCAGCAGAAGAGGATGGGAGGTGGCTCCATGCCAAATAATGCAGTTTTTCGGCAAAGTATCCTTGGAAGTTTGGATTTCACGTCTTAGGGTGATGGAGAGAACAACGGAAGGGAAAACTGCCCGGATGCGGGAGGAGAGACTGGATGTGGATGGTGGGCTGAGCTGCCAGGGGAGGGGGAGGGAGGCTGAGTTTTCAGGGAGGAGAGGGGGAGGTGGGATCAAAAATACACACGCAGGCGTTAGCCACCGGAAGACTCTATTCTGAACTATCATTAGTCACCGGAAGACTTCATTATGAAAGTCTGGATGGAGGTCACCATCACAAGGGTCACACATCAGATGGGGGCTGCCTCGGGGAGCTTAATCCAGCAGCAGTGGGGGACCGGGGGCTGAGGGCAGGAAGGTACACATTGAGGACACTTTGAGTAAAACTGGGCTGCAGAGGGGCTGAGGAGAAAAGGGAAGAAAACCAGCTCCAGCGAGGAAGGAGAAGAACCTGAACGGAATAAGCGAACAGCCTCTGGAACCATGCTGAATTTGGAAGTTATTCTCTTTAAATGGTATCCATGGAGGGCCTGGGTGGCCCATTCGGTTGTCTGCCTTTGGCTCCGGTCATGATCCCAGGGTCCTGGGATCAAAACCCACATCGGGTTCCTTGCTCAGAGGAGAGCCTGCTTCTCCCTCTCCCTCTCTACCAGCTCGTGCTCTCTCTTCCTCTCTCTCAAATAAATAAAATCTTAAAAAAAAAAAAAGGTGTCCGTTGCTTTGAGTGGGTGCTTCTTCAATGATGCCCAGTAGCTGAGTCGCCACGGGGGGAGTGACAGATGTGAGAACTACAGAAAAACCAAGGGGGTTTGGAGTCCAGGAAGGAAGTCAAGACGGTCTAGTGATCTGATTTTCACAAGATCGCTTTCTCTTTCACAGTCATTACCTGGTTCCTGTTTTTTACCTCCGTTTATAACCTAGGGAGTGCTGCTTGTCCAGATTTTGCAAGTCCCCAAATCTCCATTTCAAACCCCAGTCTCTGGGCCTTCAATAGTATTTTATACTATTTCTAGATAGAAAGCCAGGTTCCCCAGCAGCTTTCAGTGGCTTCCCATCTTGGTCTCAGGAACCTCCATGCAAGTGGCCAGCCCAGAATTATCTGCTAGTGCCTCTCTAAACACACACTGCAGCCAAAATGGAAGACTCGCTCAGCAACAGTCCCATCCTGGGACCTACGGATCCCAACAGGCTTTGGGGGGCCAGCATACCACTGAAAATACATGCACAAGTTCAGGTACATCCGGGTATCTGCATGCGGTTGGGAGAATTTCCATCTTTCTTTTGAGTCTCTAGTCTAAGACACAACAGATAAAATTTTTAAAGTATCCAGTTTGAGACCTAAGTTGAGCCAACCTGAAACATCTTCTGTTAAAGGTTTGATAAAGAGATTATATGCTGAATTCCTCAAAAAAAAAAATCAAGATATGAGTTATTCAGGATTGGTACTGGGGTTTGCTCTCACAGTTGGCATCCAATAATAGTTTAAGAAGTGAAAGAATGAGGACTTCTGATTCAGTTCATTCAAACACCTCTCGAGAAATATAAAATCAGTATCGCGAGCTACCTTAAGAAAAATGCACCACCAGGAGCTGTTTCATGATCACATCTTTAAAAAATGAATAAAACTATTCCAAAATTACCGCATTAAAATAATTATAAGAAATTAGGAGTGTCTTAGAAAAACCTAGAGTGGCAGGAAGCTGACAGAGCATTATAAAGGCATAATTATAACCCCATAGTTAAATGGATCTTTAATAAGTACATTATTAAATTCAAGTTGTTTAGCTCTTAAGTACAGATTATTGAGCAGATTGGATTACTCTAATTGATTTATATTTTAATCATCCCCATTACACTTCTCCCCAATTCATTTGGCAATAGGGGCTGACTCCCAACCTGGCTGCTTCACCACCAGATAATGAAATTGGAAGGTTTACGAGCGAGGACTGGCAGTCTAGAATAAGGGTGGGAAGAAGAGCAACAGAAAGTAAAACCGGCCTCCAAATAAATTGGTCTCCAAGCTCACGGGAGCATGGGGGAGAGCGGGATGAAGACAAGGGGACAGGGAGGGCATACAGGCTAGGTTGGTTGACAAAAAGAGCCTTCTTTTGAAACGGACAATGAAAAGGCTGCTATGCCCAAGCCCACTGCTCTCAAAGGTGGCCTCCTTGTGCTGCAGAGAGAGGAGACAGGTGTCTGGAGAAACGGCTCACTTCGACACGAATCAGCTCGAGTGTCAACTGCCGGGACAGAATGCTGAACCAAAAGGTAGGAGCCCGAGCAGCCGAGCTGCTTCACACATGTGCAGGAGAAAGGAGGGGGCAGACCAGTGGAGCTCTGGGGGTCTTCCCAGCACCTCCATCCAGGTAAATGCTCTTTGAGTCACAAGGCAGTCTGGGATTCCTTTCGTGACAGGTCTGGGATTCACTTTGCTCAGAGGGAGAGAAATGGTTGGGACGTGATTTTCCTGTCCCTTGAGAAAAGCAAGAAGGAAGAGACTTCACCGAGGCCGGATTTGAATGACTAGAATCCAGGCACCTGGGTCTGTGTGTGCCCTGAAGCCCACCCCTTCCGGCAGCCTGGGGTTGCTTCTGGTGGGCTCTCAGAGCATGCCATGGGAGTGGGGGCCAGGGAGGCACCTCAGTTGGCACCCTTACCATTCTATTTCTCATGGTGGCCTGGCCTTCAAGGCTTATCCAAAGGAAGAACCAACTTTGGTGTCCTAGAAAGTGTCATCTGTGTTCCCCCGAGAGGTTTAGAAGAAAGGAAGTCACAGTGCTATCTGAGGCCCAGTCATCAACAGAAGACAGAGAAGCCAAGACATCTGCCCCCCACCGCCCCAACGCCCTAGATCTCTCCAGGTGCAAGTGCTCCTTAGGAGCACTCCTCGGGAGGACCTGAGATTCTCACAAATTGGATACCTGCCTCTCAACCCAAAGTGAACTCAGAAATAGAAAGCTTATGGAGCAGGATCTGTTAACATTCACTTCTTCCAATTGCATCAGAAGGGGTTAGGTTTGCATCACATTTCACCATCGTAGGAGTGGTGCCCGAAGTTCAGGGCGGAGGTGAGGTTAGCTGGTCAGTTAACGACGCTCACCCGCCCGGGGCTGAAAGCCAAGCATAGCCTGTCTGCCGCCGGCAGGGGTGGTTACCTTCTCCCATAGCTGCAGAAGGCTAGCGCACAGGGACCCAGCCACGCAGGACATTCCCCACGCCCGTGGCTTCCCCGCTTTAAGGGGGACACTTTCAGTTTCACCGAGGTTCCTCATGGCAGGGAAATGAAGGATTCGTAGGATTCCTCCAGAGTGAGAAGGCAGTATCTTCCCCTCATCACTCCCAAAGTTATACCACACTGTCTTAGGGAGGCCAGAACTCTTGGGAGAGCCTCTGTCCCATCTAGGACTGATCTGTATTAACTATGAAGTACGTTTAAAAAAAACAAAAAAGGGACACATTTTATTTGACAAATCGGGACCTCCTGCCCTGTGCATGAGCTGAGGCATGGGAAGAAGACGGGAGGTGGGGGCAGCGGGGGTAAGGGGTGGGCTTTAGCGGAGGTGTCCATGGGGGCACATGGAGGCTCTTTTGCCCAGAGAAAGTCACCTGGTTTGGAGAACACGTACCAGCCTAGTGGGAAGATAAAACAACACTGCCCCATTGACCGTGGGGTCACTAAAGGGTGCAGTGCAAACACAGATATGCTGCCTGAAAACACACTGGTGTTAGTACCGCTCAGTATGAGGCTCTCTGGTATTCTCACCCATTTTCTTGCTCTGCCCTTTCCTTGACCTTCATTGCCCTTACCCGGTCTTCCAATCTTTGAGCCCCACCTTCTTCCCCATCCCTTACCATCGGTCCAAGATGGATCCAATCTGCTCATTAGACATGATGGGTATGTGAACCTGACACTGGCCTAGCCCAGTGTTAATGGGAGTACAGCTGCATTTAACAAAGGGTTCATCCATCTTAATCCAAAGTTGGCTTGAGTGTTGCAGGCTCCAGTGAGGAGGGGGGGAAGGAGCTCTGTGTCCCTCAGTTTTCTGGACACACAGGTGGCTGCCTTGTCTACCTGGAAACCACCAATTACACCCCACAGGAAACCACACTCACACTCTGGACACAACCCTCAGACACCATCACGACATTTGAGTCTTGCCCACTATGCCTCTCCAGGGACATGCAATGTTTATGCTGAGAGAACTGCTTTTCAATCTTGTTGCTACAAGAAGAGGCTTCTTCACCAGGGAAGAACTAATCAAGGCTGTGCCGGTGTGATGCACTCTTTGGGTCCAGACATGGTGGGAGAAGAGAGGGAGGCCGCGTGTACCTGGGCTCATACTTCTCAGCCTATTTGCTCAGGCACTTGGCCAACTTTCTCCTTTTCTTCTGGCTCCAGAGATTTCTGCCTGGTAGGAGGCAATTCCACCCACTGCCAGGAGCGGGTCCCAAAGGATACGCTCACAGGCTCGCCGCTGCCGTGAACACTGTGAACAGACTGAGACCATTCTTTACCAGCACCTTGGCAGAAGGACCCAAGGACACCATGCCAGGAAGGGGAGGGAGCGGGGAGAGGGAATGCATGGATCCCATGGGACCAAAGATGGCCTGAGTCTTTCTGTTAATCTTCTCTTGAAGCAGTAACCGAAATCCTAGAGGAATACGAGCAGGGCCCTAAATCCAGGGCCCTAAGATGCACTGACTTTTAAAGAGATTAAAGGGAATAGCTGAACTGGTTCAGGAACTGCAGGCCATCGTATCAGAAAGAGGCTCAATGACTAACGCGGTCTCCGGAGCTCTGCACACGGCTAAGAGGGTGTCCGGTTTCCCGACGCCAGGAAGGGAGATTCTAAACAGGACGGTGTTTCCTTAGTCATTGACAAGGATGACAAGAACAGCAATGATACATCTACCCCTTTTCAGTCAGAGTCTGTGCCAGGGACTTGACGAAGGACCTAAAGTAGTATCTTCTTCGATCCTACATTAACCTCACGAGGCAGGACTCTCGTCATCCTCACCTTACACTTGGGGAAACGGAGGAGGAACTGAGGAACAGAAAGACAGGATGCTTAGAAGAAACACCTACTATTAAGGAAGCCCTATTTTCAAGAACACCTGCCCACTCCAGGAAAGCTCAGTTTTTCCAACCTCCATATTCCTGACTGAATTTACAGGAGGGCTCCTGGGAGGAACGTGGAAAGGAGGTTCTTTTTGAAAAGGCTACATGCAAAACTGATGCCAATAGAAACAGATCCTACTCCAGCAAGAGAAAACACCAGTTATCTGCCTTAGCCTGAGAGGTCATAAAACATATGCATACCTGAGTGCAGGTGTCCTGGAGGAGACCCACCCTCGGTCGGTGGGACATGGGGAACCAACCATAGGGACCTCGTCTACTCTGCGCCCACACCATGGGCTGCAATTAGGAACTCAGCACCACCCGAGTCTGGCCTGGGATAGGGTCAGATCCGCTTCACTCAGCAAACGCTATACGTTGTATACAGTGGAAAGAATGTTAGTTTTAAAGCCAGGAGGATGTGGGGTCAGATCCAGAACCTACCACTTAATGGCTATTGGTGGGTCTGAATTCTTTTTTGGCCTCCCAGCAGGTGGCAAAATCTTCCCGATTTTCCTCTGGAGACTTCTTTCTCCACTTCCAGTCCAGGTGGTTCAGGAAAGGATGACCTCACTCCTGACACAAGGAGGTGGGCACATGACCCAGTGCGGGCCAATCAGAACATTGCATTCTCCACCCCCTCCACCCCCAGGCATTCGGTCAGTGACGAGGAACAGAGCCTATCCAAGCAGGGAGACTCAATTCTGGACTCGGCTGGGGCTATTAATAGACATGCTGTTTCAATTGGGATTGTCGATGAGACAGGCTCTCTCTAAAGCCTGGTCAAAGCAGGGGCCATAAACTTAAAAACCTTCACTCAGACTTGGTTAATATGAAAAGAATCTCTAAGTCACAATGGTAACTTCATATGCTTTTAGAGGAAACAATCCTATTATATCAAATACTTCATATTTTCTAAGCACTGTGCGGAGAGGGTATTTGCATTCCATGACCACAGGCAGCCAATGAACAGACTGTACTGCTAAAAGACCAGACAGGTGGAGGCAATGTCTTTTTTAAGTTTAAATTTATAGGGGCGCCTGAGTGGCTCAGTCGTTAAGCGTCTGCCTTCGGCTCAGGTCACGATCCCAGGGTCCTGGGATCGAGCCCCGCATCGGGCTCCCTGCTCTGCGGGAGGCCTGCTTCTCCCTCTCCCACTCCCCCTGCTTGTGTTCCCTCTCTCGCTGTGTCTCTCTCTGTCAAATAAATAAATAAAATCTTAAAAAAAATAAACTTAAATTTATACATGTCTGTGGTGTTTTATTTATTGAGATAATAGATGTTATCAACCAAGTTCTTTCTAAGACATTCAAGACAAAATTACCATTTCATCTTCCGGGAATCTAACCTTCAACCACTAAAGCATGTAATGACTACAAAAACTTACATTCTATTGTTCTTTTAATCAATAGAATATATCTGTGTTGGGAATGGAACTTGTTTATTTAAACTGTAAATGAACTCCCAAGCCCCGTGTTAATCCAAAGCAACGATCTTTAAGTAATGGAGGCGGTTTGTTCATTTTTTTTTTAAGATTTTATTTATTTATTTGAGAGGAAGAGAGAGAGAGAGAGAGAGAGAGAGAGAGAGAGCGAGCGCACGAGCAGGGGGAGGGGCAGAGGGAGAAGGAGACTCCCCACTGAGTAGGGAGCCCGACTCAAGGCTCGATCCCAGGACCTGAGATCAGGACCTGAGCTGAAGGCAGACGCTTAACTGACTGAGCCCTGAGCCACCCAGGCGCCCTCGTTCTTTGTTCATCTTAAAACATCTAGAAATAAATAAATAGTGTCTCTCCCAGATTCAAAATCAACCTTCAACAAAACCTGGCTTCTCCTGCAGGGGTCAGCAAACCTTTTCCATAAAGGCAAATCCTAAATACTTTAGGATTTATGGGCCATACAGCGCTGTTGCAAATATTCAACTCTTCCTGCAGCATGAAAACAGCCACAGACAAATGCACACAAAGGGGCATGGCTGTGTTCAATACAGTTTTATTTACAAAACCAGGCGGCCAGCCCTTGTGACCATAGTTTCCCAACCCTTGTTCTATATAGCATGAAGCTGTTGGTAATATTCCTGCCACCTTGAAGGGAGAGCCTGTCCGAGAAGTGAAACAACAGAGAAAAAGAAAAGAACTGAAGGAAGGATGGCTCAGGTGAAACTGAGACCTCATTACATCATTTGGGCACCTGGATCCAGCCTTTCCTGAAACCATTCTAACACTGGACATTTTCCTCATATGAACCAATATATTCTCTTTTTAACTTAAGCCCAAGTGGGTTGGGTTCTCTCTCGCTTCTAACCAAAGGGCTCTAACAAATTCACAGTGTGACCTTTGGGAAGTCCTGTCAGCTTGCTTTCCTAGAACACAGGAATAATACTGACTTGTAAGGATGAACAGGTATGTACTAAACGCATCCTTTGGAGGCATGGACCGGAGATTCAATGAAAGTTATCTAAAAATAAAAGGTCTCCTCTAGTACCAGGCAGACCACCTGGCCAGAAAGGTGTCAGGTTCCTTACCACTTCACCATTAAAGGATTACATGAAGTTTGCAGGCTCTGAACTATATGCCAAGACCCTCCAGGCTGGTAGATCTCAAGCTTTAGTGCAGCTAAGAATCAGCTCAAGTATCTGTTAAAACTTCTGATCCCTGGTCTCGATGTTAGATCTGAACAAGTAACATGAATGCATTAATAAGCAGCCCAGGTAATTTTGGTGAGCAGTGTAAGAATTACACTTCGAAAAATATACTACGGCATTCCTACCAAAGCCTAGAATCTTACACCCTTCTTCCCAATTAAATCCAAAGCCTTCAGGTGGCTAAGGAGGAAGATCGCTTCAGTGATGCTAGCCAGTGCCAAAACCCTCAAAGAATTTGAAGTCTTTAAACATGCCTAATGTTCATATAGTGCTTTGTTCTTTCCAGGTGCTTTTTTTATTTTTATTTTTATTTTTTAAATTAAGTAATCTCTACACTCAGCCTAGGGCTCGAACTCACAACCCAGAGATAAAGAGTCACACACTCCACCGACTGACCCAGCCAGGCGCCCCTCTTTCCAAGTGCTTTTCCATCTGTTATCTCATTAGATCTTCGTAACATTTCTATTATGTAGGAAGGGTATCAAATTTCCTAATGTTGCTCTGCAATTATGGGTAACATACCACGTTCTCTTCTCAAAGAATCACATCACATTTTAGCCTTTTTAATGCTCTGAGAAGGCCTGCAATAAACCTTATAAACTTTGTTTAATCCTTTGGTTCCCAAACTTAATTTAACCACAAATATGGCTGGTTGGTGTCCCCCGGTGGGACATCACTGAGGTCTCAAAACAAACCAGCATTCCATGCGGCATCATTTCTAAAACGCCGGGGCAGTGTCTTTCTTGACTCCTTCTACAGGTGCAGGAAATTAGATGCAGAGGAGTCTGGGGACTTGCTCAGAATGCACCAACTCAGGCAATTAAAGTGGCCCAGGGCTCCTGAGTCTAAAGACAGGCCAGTCATTCCTCACACCCCAAACCTTGTGGATGGCTTGAGGATGCACAAGACCAAGCAGCATGTAAATTTTTTGATCCAGCTCTTCTCAGTCTCTTCTCCCATGATAATACACTCCTCAGCCCTTTTCCTCCCTTGAGCTCACTCCGAGATCTATTAATAACGGCCGCTGGGTTACCTATTGAATACAGAATGATAGAGCACCTTGTGAAGACCTCCCATTCCATGGAAGAGTCATTGCTCGAGTCTACTTCCTTTTAAGCTCAGATTTCTCATTTTCTTTCCCCGATGACATAACAGTTTCCGCGTTTACCTCCCATTAGTTCACAGACCAATTTTTCAGCGCCATTTGTCATGTGCATAGTGACTGTGTGAGATCTAAACATACTCCTGGAGACGATATTTTCGCAGGAATGTGGGTCCTTGCTAAAACAGTCCTGCTTTCTGTCCCTTGTGTGCATCGTTTCGGTGTGTATTTGCCACCCATAGCTCTAACTTGGGCCTGCCTGAACCATTACTCAGAAAAGAAACTGTTGATGTATTGTTTGAGGTTTTCTTGAGGAATTCGTAATTTTCCTTGTTTCAAAACACAGAAATTGAGTTCCATTAGGTCTTTTTTCAGAGGTAAGTATCTTATTCCTTTTGTCCTGGCAATAATTCCTTTGGGGACCTTTCATTATTCTTCTGCATGAAAGGTGTTCAATTTCTAAAAGAGGTCTCAGCAGGGAAAGTCACCAGTTAAGTTTTCCCCTTAAGACGTTCTGAATTCACCTCGAGTTAGGAGTGTATTTTTAAATTCTTCATTTAAATGACTGAATATACTGACCTCAGAGCCTAGAATTTGAACTCTGAACACTGAGGTCTAAGCGCCAATCACCGGTTAGCTCTGTGGGTACGGGCACATTCACTCATTAATCTCGGAATGGCATTCCCTTTACAGCAAAACAGGGATATCTACTTCTCTGATTGTATAATCCTTATATTAACACATGAAAACTCTAGGCTAGTAACTGGCACTTAGTGTGTTCTCATTAAACATCTCCTGACTACAAATCTAGGGTGTTGATAGGTTCTGCAGTTACGCTTTGTCTGAAAGTACTCTTGGTTCACCTCGTCCGGCGGTGTGGAAGGGAGGCAGGCTGCTGGGTCGTAGCTGGAGGGCTTCAGAAAGTACAGCTAATGGCCATCAAATGCTCTAGAGCTCCCATGAAACCAACTGAACAACACTGGTTCCAACTGGGAAACCTCCCCGCGTTGCTGAAGTTAAATAGTGCGTTAGAATCTTGGCCTACGGTTTTATTTGCAATTCGGTATTTTAATTTATAAAGCATCTTTCCAGTTTTTCTTTGAGGTGACATAATAAAACTTGTGACGATTAAATTAGCTCTGATTGTGCTAGTGTCCCCTTTCGAAAGTTTCCAGA
Source organism: Callorhinus ursinus (assembly GCF_003265705.2). NCBI lineage: Eukaryota > Metazoa > Chordata > Mammalia > Carnivora > Otariidae > Callorhinus > Callorhinus ursinus. Next base: position 13,578,349 of record NW_027397088.1, on the reverse strand, counting down.
CGAGAAGGCCTCAGGTCAAGAAAAGGAAAAACAGGGATGTCACAAGAAATGGGTCAAATTTGGGCCTCTGTCCTCCTCTCTGTCCCTCTGGGCACTTTTGGGAGGTATCATGGCCCACGAGCACATGAGGTTATGGTGCATTAACCCTGCAAACATTTGTTACACACTTATTGTACCACTGGTGTTATGAGATAGGGGAGCTGTGGAAGGAGAAGGTGAAGCTTCTACCCTTTAAAATCCTAAAATGCAAAGTACCACACAAAAGCAAATACCATTCCATTCTAAGAGGAATGGGAAACTGATATGGAACATACGAAGCACATGTATAATGAGAGGTAACAGAAATTCTTTGCTCAGTGTGACAGAACAATCTTAAAGGTCATTATTAAAGGCAAAAGCGTCGTCTTTCTGGAGGCAAACTCAAAATGTAAAAAGAATGTTAACATTCCCAGATAAAATAAATCTATGGTAGTCAGGAATTACCAGGGAAAAGAATTTCGTTTGCTTTGAGAATATCCAGGCACAGTCACGGGCTACACTTTGCATCCAAATTCTTAGTGACCAGTGCAACTTGTTTCTGAACGATAGAATCATTCCCTTCAGTGCAGTCCTCCCAGGGGACCTTGGTCTGCAACCCTCGTTATGTTACCAGGAAGTCAGAAGGGGAAGGACCAGGTAGGTTAATGACATGACTGCTGTCCCCACAGATAATTCTCCTGCATTCCTTGGACGGTGCCTGAGTCTGGCAAAACTGATGGGACATTTTACTGCAGAGCCAATCAAATATCAATCTTGGCTGTTCTGAAATTGATTCTGAAAGCAATGGCAAGCCTTGTCATTGAAAGGCAAAACTGTAGAAAAATATCTTGTCTCTCCAATTCACATTTCCTGCTTTTTTGCACCTACAGATTAGTGGAAAATCTTGACTTTTCCCAAGATTTTCTCATTCAAAATATAAATGCCTACTGTGTGCAAGAGGAGTCAATGGCCATTCGAAGGCACCTATCTGAATAGTGTTTTATCATTTATCAAGCACTTGCCCAGTTTTATCATTTGATCCCTACAACAAACCAGCAGGAGAGGTAAAGCGAATATGTTAATCCTTATTTTACAAAGGAGCAAATTGACAATGGCAGGGATGGCTGGTTGCCTGCCAATATCCATTCTTCCCTTCTCTTTAGTGAAAGCTTCTTGATTTTCTGCCCAGCTGAAAGACTGTTTCCTAGCCTCCTCTGAGGGTAGGTGTGGCCGTACTACCAACCTTTGACCACTGAGCTGTAAGCTGAAGTTTTGTGACTTCTGCCACGTCTGATAAAGAGAAAGGATGTCATTTCTTTGATCTGCTTTTCCCTTTACCCAGTTTTTTTTTTTTTTTTTTTAGATTTTATTTATTTATTTGACAGAGAGAGACACAGCAAGAGAGGGAACACAAGCAGGGGGAGTGGGAGAGGGAGGAGCAGGCTTCCCGTGAAGCAGGGAGCCTGATGTGGGGCTCAATCCCAGGACCCCGGGATCATGACCTGAGCCGAAGGCAGACGCTTAACCAACTGAGCCACCCAGGCGCCCCTCTTCACCCAGTTTTCTAGAACAAAGCTGTGACGGCTAGAACTTGGCAGCCACTATGAGGACAAGGGTCACCTCACAGTAACGAAGGAGCAGTAAGCTAGGTGGCACCTTGGTCCTCAAGAATTTCATGAAGCCATCACACATGATAGGTTTGAACTGGCTGCCTCTGCATTTTTCCATGAGAGAGAAATAAATGCCTATCTTGTTTAAGTTATTACGATTTTATTTTATGCAGCTGAACCTAATCCTAATGGAAAGAAGTGACTTGCAAAAGTTTATACAAACTATAGTCTGTAAGTGGCAGAACTTCAAGTGCTGACATAACAGGTCCATGTTCCACACACTCTCTGGCAGAAGTTCAGGATCTTTTATAACCTGTGTCTTAGCTTGTAAAGGAGTAAAATATTTCATGGTTTTTGTTGTTGTTGTTTTTTAAAATTTAACATTTTTTTTAAGCCAACCTATAGGAAGACCTTCTTCCCCTCTTCCTCTTTCCACTCTCCCCTATAGTTCCTGTGTGTTTGTCAGACTTTGATTTAATCATGGAATTTCCCATAGCTCAGCTCTCCCTAGAAAACTTCATTTACTCCTGTGGCTTGAACAAGGATAAGCCGCGTATTTTTAAATGTAAGCTTCTAGCCTAGAAGGCTCTTTTAACTGATACAACAACTTACTAGCTATGTTAACTCTGGCCCAATTGCTTAACTTCTCTGGGTCTCAGTTATTACATCTGTAAAATGGGGATAACAACAGTATCTGCCTCATTGGGTTACTGTGAAAACATGACTATTTCATATAAAGAAAAGATTTGGAATGGTGTCTGAACCATTCTATTAATACTACTCTTCATCTCTAAACAATATTTTACAGGCACCTCAAATTCACTTTATTGAAAGTGAATTATTTTCATCTTTAATCTGATCACTTTTTTTTTTTAAGATTTACTTGAGAGAGAGAGAGCGCACTAGAGCACGAGCAGGGGGGGAGGAGGGAGGGGAGGGGAAGGGCAGTAGGAGAGGGAGGGAGATAAGCAGGCTCCCCGCTGAGCAGGGAGCCCAACACGGGGCTCGATCCCAGGACCCTGAGATCATGACCTGAGCCAAAGGCAGACGTTTAACCAACTGAGCCCCCAGGCGGCCCAATCTGATCACTTCTTTAGGAATGGCAAGGTCAGTTTTTAAACGCTCAGACAGAAATCCATGAGTTATTTTTGATACCATCTCTTTCGTCACCTCCCCCAGATCCAATTCATTCACCAAGAGTGGTCAAACTAATTCTTCAATATTTCCCAACCCTCATTACTTCTCTCCTCAGGGTAGACCAGTTGTCTGCATCATCTACTTCCATTCTTCTATTTTCTTAAGATTTATTTATTTATTTTAGAGAGAGAGAGGGCAAGCACGTGCACAAGCAGACGCACATGGGGGAGAGCCAGAGGGAGAGAATCTTCAAGCAGACTCTCCACTGAGCATGGAGCCCAATGCGGGGCTCGATCTCACGACCCTGAGAGCACGACCTGAGCCGAAACCAAGAGTTGGTCACTCAACCGAGTCACCCAGGCGCCCCTCTAACTTCCATTCTTACTCCTACTACTCATCTCCAAGTCCTTCACACAATCTCTCACAAACATGCCACTGCTCTGCTCTAAAGCCCCCAATGAATCATCCTGCTCTCAGGCTAAGGACCCGGATATGTCACATCAACTCAGAGGGCCATGATCTGCCCCACTCACTGGCTCCAACCCTGCTCATCTTCCTATTCTTCAAACACAACAAGAAACACATCATTGCTGCCACAAGGTTTTTGCACCCACCATTCCCTCTGCCTGGATGATTACTTGTGTCACTTTGCAACGCCAGCTTCCTCTTTAACAGAGAATGTCAAGCCCCTTCCTGTGCATCCTCATTCCTAAAAACAACCCAGATCATGCTGCTATTTACATCTTCTCTACAGGACCACGAGCTTCCCAGAATCTGACCCTACCCCAGCACCAGTGGGTGGATCTCTGGTCAGTAAGAGTGGGTAGGCTGTCCAGATCTGGCCAGTGAGATCTGTAAGGGATGCCTGTAGGTGGCGAGGCTTCCAAGAACGGCCTCCTTGCTCTTAGAAATAGCCAACGAGAAGCAGTCCTGTTTGGTCACTGTGGTGTTAGGATGGGAGGACTGAACTTTTATAGCCATCTTACAACCAGTCTGAGGATGGAGTCCAGAAGCAAAGGAGGACAAAGCACAGAATTGTAGTGCAATGGAATTAGGCCTGGGAACAGCTCCACTTACAAATTTATGTTAGACCAATGAATGACCTTATTGTTTAAGGTCAAAATGCACAGGGTCCTCTCTCACTACAGCCAAAGCATCCTCACTGATATGTCCCTACTAGATTGATAGTTCAGGACCATTTATGACATAGAGGAAATGATCATTAAAGATTTTTAAATGAATAAATGAATGCGGGTTTCTTAGGTTCTGACTTGGGTATGTATATTTCCCATCTCCTGGAATGTGCAAGGTTTGGACAATCAAATATGGGTAAGATTCATCCTTTATTACTTCTAGGGAGAGCCCTGGCTGGAGGTGGGGCTACAGGACAGGAGATGGTATCTACCTCCAAGCCACAGGTAAGAAAAGAGGCAGGGAGAATTTTCTTACATGCGAGGGAAAGATGAGAGGCTGTCATGTTTCTTGAAAGAGGTGTCTTGGTTATAAGCGCTATGCCCAATGTGATAACTTAAATGCTTTTGCTTCGACTTGATAACTGGCTGTTCAACACAAAAGTCTGCGCCACACATCATAGTGATTTGCTGATTTGCTATCAAGTTTGAGATATATATCCCTTGATATCAAGTTGATATCAAGTTTGATATATATCTCAAAATTGAAGGGTCACATCACAAATTAAACTTCATTTGTATTTTAATAGCACAAAAAGTAACTCAGCTATCCAACCATGAGGGACAACAATCGAATACAGACTATGTGGCCATTATAAATGATGATGGACATCTCTAATTACTGACATGAAAAACTGTCATGGTTGCCTGTTCAGTGGACAATAAGTTGCCAAACATTATGTATAGAATAGTTAGATTGTTCTAAAAGAAGTTTACTTACCTATCTATGTACCAGTCTAAACATAGGCATAGGATCTGGAAGAAGAAACTCAGCTATAAATAGAGGTTCTACTTGTACCCTAAAGTCATAGATGATCTTCTCTATAATTTTATTTTCTGATTTGGGGTGAGGGGAGAGGGCTGAATTCAATCCCACCTCTGCCATCTATAAGCCATATGCAAAGCTGCAGTATCTACCTTTGCACAATAGGGAAAATAAAACTTATCTCTTAAATTGTTATGAAGAATGAGTGAAGAATATTATTGAAGAATGAATATATGTGAAAGCATTTATTATGGTATGTAGCATGGTAGCCATTATCATTTTATGAAAAGCATGTTGCCATTATTGTAACGTGAGTATTTCACTTGTGCTTAAATCTAACATATCTACAAATGGTACTTAGTGGAGCTGTGGTTGAAAATACAGGGCATAAAGGAATTACTGATAATTTTTAATGTTACCTCTCCTACCAGAGGCTATCCCTGGGGTATGTGTGATGCAGCATTTAAGAGCTCAGTTTTGGAATGGGTAGACATGAGCCTCATGACCTAAGGCAAGTTTCCTCACTTTAAAATGGGAATTAAAAAAATAACTTTTAAAATGAGAGTAAGAATATCTTCTTTATACAGGTGTTGTATTACATAAGATAATGCACTTAAATGCCTAATACAGCTCCTGGCCATAGTTAAGAACCAAATATTATTATAAATCCATCATTTTTTAAAAGACTTACTCATTTGAGAGGAGCAAGTGAGCATGGACGGGGGAAGGGCAGAGGCAGAGGGAGAAGCAGGCTCCCTGCTGAGCATGGGGCCCAATCCCAGGATCCTGAGACCACGATCTGGACCAAAGTCAGACACTTAACCGACTGAGCCACCCAGGCGCTCCTATAAATTCATATAATTTTTAAAAAAGATAATATCACCTTGATATGCCACTAGTTATAATTTTTAGCTAGCAAATTTCTTGTATTTTAAAATGTAACTGTAAGAATTAAACAGAAACAACAGTGCACTAAAATGGTTTGCTGGGTTTAAAAAAAAAATTAACCCCTTACAACTTTTCTGGAATATTTGTATTGTGAAAGGAGATAAACTCCCATCTAAAAAGTGGAGGGGGAAATGAGGGACTCCTTATGAGAGGACAGTGGATAACAAAGTAAGCTCAAGTTTAGATGGATGCCAAAACCATCTTTATTCTATAGGATTTAATTCACATGAAAATGGCATTCATGAAAAATGGATGCCCAGTACTTTACAGACTAATAAAAACAGTAGAGCCCACTGGCTGGTCTAATAAGACATAGCTACAGTTAATTTTTTTGTCTTGTGGAAAATAATTTGCATTTTAATCTTATAGCTAAGTTGACTAAAAAGGCAAAGAGGAATTCAAATATATTCACAATGTCCTCATGCAGTGCACAAAGCAAACACTCTGTGAACACTCCGAAGGCATTAGGGACATGTATTTAAATGGAGATTGCCTGAGATCTGGTATAGATCCATTAAGCAGAAAGGAATTAGACCCCATGAAGTCAATATTTTCACAGGTTTTCTAACAGCATTTGATATTTGTCAAACTATCATTCAAGAAACACTGAACGTAATTTCTTGATCTATTTCCTGGGCTTTCTGCTACCCGGAACAGTAAATTTTTGCCATTTATACTGGCTCACATGCAAATATAACTGTTCTCTTTGATGCTTATTTAAAAATTAGATGCAGTTATGGAATTGAATGGATTTGAGAAAGATTCAACTCAAGAGGACGAGCCAGGTTAAGGGAATCCTTATTTGCAAATGGAGAAGACACAGTCAAAAAATTTAAGTCTGGAGGGCTTAACAAGGAAGGCTTCTGTGTCACACCCAGATACAACCACAACCCCAAAGCCAATAAAAGGAATTTTTTTTAATTATCTGGAGGCCCCATATCCACTGTGGGGAAAAACGGTAGCTATTCATTTTGAGCTCTTTCTCAGTTCACCAAGAGAGCAATAACTGAACTTATAAGATAAAATATGAGGGGATGTGGTCTGGAGCAGAAAAAAAATCTATATTAAGGACTTTTAACAAAAATTAGTTTCCCCAACAAACCACCTTTCATGAATTGAGTTCAAAAAACATTGACTAAACATCTGCTCTGTGTGCAGCTTTGTGAATTGTACAAAGATAAGTCTCTGCTCTTCAAAAGTATAATATTGTGGGACACACACATACAATCATCTAACGGTTCAGACAAGACCTAGAGAAAACAATTTTTCTGATTTTCTTGAAGACAAGTTTGTGCTGTTTTGCTCTATTATATTCAGTATAAGGTATGTAAACAGTTTTATTAAAAACCATAATCTAGCACGTTGTTTAGGGCACTCTGTGGGACAGGAAGAAGGCAAGTCAGCTCTGTATAGCATTAAGAAAGTTCTTTTCTAGAACAATTCATCCTGTAAAAGTTGCAGCAACTTTTATGTCTGTAGTCAAACTGGCATGAATCAAGCAAGCTTCTAAGTTCTGACAGATCGAATCAGTACCATATAATGTGTTTGCATCTCCGGTTCTGAGGCCCACCAACTACAACAAACAGCTGAAAACAAACAGCATTACCTGGTGATCTTTAAAAAATGTTTTTGTCTTGTTGCCGATAACTGCTCGGGATGGCTATTTGCAGAAAGAATCAACGATGTAATGGTACATTCTAACAGAGCAGGGCCACGCAGGACCACTGGTCTATAAAACTGGCAATAATAGGTTTTGTATAGTATTGTCCTCACAACAGCTGTCCTAACTACTGTCCTAACCTAGAATAGGTCAAGCGTTTGCAGTTAATTACATCCTGAAAATGAGAAATACCTTCGAATAGTCACGTGTCTGCAGTTTAGCTGGAGCTAGAAAGAGGAAAGGACAGCCTCACTTCATTCCTCCAAATCAGTTCCCTGCCAAAAAGCAATGGTGAAGATTTTGCGGACATGAAAATCTAAGGTTAAATAGTTTGAAGATTTTGTGTTATTCCTAATTTGGGGATCTGGCTTGGGTTTCAAGGTAGGGGGGTGCATTTAGTAATGGATCGACAGGCTGTTTCTCTAACAGGAATATACACCAATGCTATCTTTGTAACTATTGTGCAGAAACTTTTAGCTAATCAGCTGCCGTCCTCCAGATTTTTCTCCTTACAAATGTAGTTGCAAGTTACAATTAAAACTGTAGCATTCTAGAGAAAAATTAAAGTGCAGGAAAAGAGAAGGAAAGGAAGAAGTTAGGTAGCTTCATTTTCATGACATTCAGGAAATAAAAGTTTCACAAAATAGAGACTTGCTCTTACTGGAAGTTTTGACCAAGACTCCAGTATAATAATGAAAGTATCGATTTCATAGCATCTTCTGTATGCTTTTAAATGTTTTATTTATTTATTCATGAAAGTCAGAGAGAGAGAGAGAGAGAGAGAGAGAGAGAGAGAGAGAGAGAGGCAGAGGCAGGAGCAGGCTCCCTGCCTAGCAAGGAGCCCGATGCGGGACTCGATCCCAAGACCCTGGGATCATGACCTCAGCCGAAGGCAGATGCTTAACCATCTGAGCCACCCAGGCACCCCATCTTCTGTACTCTCAAACAGTATAAAAATTCATAACAGAGTTAGTAAATGTCACAAATATCCAAGGCAAAAGGGATATTCTGTACACACTAACAGGGAGAACCTAGAAAATACTATTTTAACAACACACAGAAACAAGATCTCTTCTACTGTGTGGCCATGACCTCTCCAGGAGTGAAAGTTTAAAATTAAGAGCTATTTTGTCATTTAGTCAAATGCTATAAGATAGGGGGAAACTAAAGGCAGATTCTTGTCTATACACAGATTCAGTACCAAATAGGTTGAGCTAAAGTAATTAAGTCTCAGGAAAGCCAACGTTCCAAAAATATCCAATACTATGGGCCACACAATTACTTTTCAAGGTATTATTGTTCAGTGTAAAATATATCTTCTTAATAAATGGTAAATACAGAATAGCCTAGGAATAAGTTGGCAGTTATTCCCAGGCTATTTAATATCAGAAAAGATCTCTCCATGGGTAATTATCCTATAGCATTAGGTAAAATAGTATATTCACGAATTCTTCTCCCCACTGTGGAAAATGCATTTCATTAGACTGGTAAATTCTGTAAGTCTCAGAATAGTGATACAGAAAGCTATATACACATTCTAGCATAAATCTGTTCAAGATGCAATTTAAATAGTGATACCTTTCTCAAGATCCCCTATAACTTATCTTATTACAGATTTAACGTACAGCCACTTTCCCATGTAGTGCCTGGTGCAAGATCTACTAAAAAGTTTTCTTGTTACCATTGTATTCTTTGGGCAAAAGTGGGTTAAAAAGACAATTGGTAATTTTTGGTACTTGTTTTAAAGACACAAGTAATATCAACCTTATTTTACAAAGAAAAGGTATTCTAAAGATAAATGAACCTGCTTCAGATAATATAGCAGATGTGCCAGAATTTACCTGAAAAGGTATCCCGGTAAAGAGGTAAGTACTCTTCTCATGCACTCCGAGTCCCATATAATGTAACATTACTAAAACATTACTAAACCAATCAATGGTCATGGAACACATGAAAGCCATCAAAAAGCTCTACCTTAGCACCAGTATGGGAAACAGAGGAGACCAAAAATTGTATTGCTCTGCCTTTTATTAGTTTAAAATGAAATTTTTTTCAGTTAAACTAATGGTGGACTTACATCACTCTTAGGATATATAATGACATTTAACTTTGTTAACCAATATGAAGTGCATCAACTATTTGTCTAAGCAAATTCATAAAGATGAAAGTGAAAGGTGGCACAATAAACATATTCAAACATTAGGGCCTAAACAAGACAAACACTATAGGGACAGTCATACCCTGTTTTCAAATTTAAGAAAATCAGCCTGTGTGTGGGGGGGGGCTTCCATCCAAGTTGAGGCATGTGTGTTGGGTCAGCGGGGGAGGCAATCTGAAATCAGGATGATCCTAAGAAACGTGGCATGCGTGTTTCCATAGGAACAAGTTACCATTACTTGGAAATGTTGGAATAGGAGGTCTCGAGGCACTGCTGAATCATCAGTCTACACCCGTGGTTCTCAACCAAGAGAAGACATTTGGCAGAATCTGGAGAAACTTTTGGTTGTCACATTGGGAATAGGTGGGGGTTGTTCCTGGCATCAAGCAGGTAGAGGTCAGGATGCTACACAGCTACAGAACACGGGACAACCTCCCATAATGAAGAATTAGCTGGCCCAAATGTCCACAGAAGCCAAACTATGGAAAGAGCCAAGATGTCCATCAACAGATGAATGGATAAAGAAGATGTGGTATATATATACAATGGAATATTATGCAGCCATCAAAAAACACAAAATCTTGCCATTTGCAACGACGTGGATAGACCTAGAGGGTATTATGCTAAACAAAATAAGTCAATCAGAGAAAGACATGTATCATATGATCTCACTAATACGAGGAATTCTTAATCTAAGGAAACAAACTGAGGGTTGCTGGAGTGGAGGGGGAGTGGGAAGGATGGGGTGGCTGGGTGATAGACATTGGGGAGGGTATGTGCTGTGGTGAGTGCTGTGAATTGTGTAAGACTGTTGAATCACAGACCTGTACCCTTGAAACAAATAATACATTATATGTTAAAAAAAAAAAAAAAAAGACAGTAGAAAGGGAAAAATGAAGGGGGGGGGATCGGAGGGGGAGACGAACCATGAGAGAGTAGGGACTCTGAGAAACAAACTGAAGGTTTTAGAGGGGAGGGGGTGGGGGATGGGTTAGCCTGGTGATGGGTATTAAAGAGGGCATGTACTGCATGGAGCACTGGGTGTTATATGCAAACAATGAATCATGGAACACTACATCAAAAACTAATGATGTAATGTATGATGACTAACATAACATGATAAATAAAATTAAAAAAATAAAAGAATTAGCTGGCCCAGAATGTCAGTAGTGCCAAGGTTGAGAAACCCTGTTTTCTAAACCTTAAAACACAGGTCTTGAAAGAAGCCAGGCCCAGTTGGGTAAGTTCTGCTTTCCCCTCTTGTATATATTACTGCACAATCATTGGCTCAGCACAATGACTGTTCATAATGAGTGTTCCCCATAAGTAGAACCCAGTCTGTTCTTCACGACCAACAGACAGCTGTTTTGCATGTGTGATTTATCCTGTTTCAGCTAGAATATAAACAGATCATTCTGAAAAGCAAATGCCTTGACTGGTTTTAAAGTTCCTAGTTCATGAGCAACAGATTCCACTTTAGGAAATCACTGATGAACAGAGCCAAGCAATTAATGGACTCCAAATGTTAAAAAACAAAAAACAACAACAACAAAAACCTAGGTCATGTAGTTTTAGCACTGAATGCTAAAAAATCCATCAGAATTCCTATTCAATTGAAATTTCACAAGATTTCTAAGTTGTTAGTGACTTTCCTTATATTCTTCATTTTTCAAACCTACATTTTTAAACTTCTTCCTGATCCTATTAGTTGCAGTATACTTGGTGCTATTTCCCAAACACTGTGTGAATTACTGCATGTGAATTTTATACTTACAATAATCCTAATTGGTAGGAACTACAGATATTTTCCTTATCCTTTTTCAAACTCAAGAAGTATAAAGACAGAAAAAGAGGACTAATTATAAAACATTTGACATGTGACTTCACTTAATTAGGACAGGATAAGCAGGAAGGATAAAAAGGCAAGCGGAGATATGTACTACTTATAACAATAATAGTAGGGGTGCTTGGGTGGCTCAGTTGGTTAAGCGACTGCCTTCGGCTCAGGTCATGATCCCGGAGTCCCGGGATCGAGTCCCGCATCGGGCTCCCTGCTCAGCAGGGAGTCTGCTTCTCCCTCTGACCCTACCCCCTCTTGTGCTCTTTCACTCTATCTAATAAACAAGATAAAATCTTAAAAAAAATAATAACAATAATAGCCACCATTTATTGTGTGCTTGCTATATGTTAGGGTTAGGTCAGTGCCAAATGCTTATGTTATCTCATTTAATCCCACCCCAGCCCTGCCTGTGGATGCTGTTAAGAGTCACCATTTTATAGGCCGAGAAACTGAGGTTTACTCTGATGAAAGCCACACTCAGGTTAGCAAGTGGCTGGCATACGTGCCCTGTTCTGTCGCACTTGAGAGTCGACATCAGGGTTTGGCAAACGATGACCTTAGTTCAAATCCGGCTGGCTGCCCGTCTTTGTAAATAAAATCTTACTGGAACACTGCCAAGGTTTTTCATTTATATATTGCTTATGGCTTCTTTTGAGCTACAACAGCAGAATTGATTAGTTGCAACAGAGACCATATGGTGAAAGCCTAAAAGGTTTACTATCTGGCCCTTTACAGAGAAGGTCGGCCAGTGCCTGTCTAAGCTCTTCAACAGGAAGTAACATCAACTTGACCTTGTGCTCCATACATTCAGGCCTTGGAAGTCCTTTGCCCTCGCAAAACCTGGCTAAGAGGCTTCATTTCCTTCCAACATAACTCCCTGCCTCTATTTTTTGTAGCCATGCTAAGGGCTAACTACTCTCCTTTTCTTCTGTGAAGAGTTTCCCTGAATGATGGTAATGTTTCACAAGTGAAACTTACTAAATATGATTCCCTCACAGTCTGCAATCATTATAAAAGCAAAAACAAAACAAGTATTGATTTTCTGCTGGGAAGAAGCTATGTGCCAGGAATACAAAAATGAATAAAACCTAATCTTGCCCTCAAGGAGCTCACAGGTGAGCAGGGGAAACTGAGGTACACACAGGGCAGAATGGCTTTCTACCAATGATGCTCAGGGGCTAGGATTCCAGAAGGAGTACCTTTTCCCAAGCCATGCAAGGGCTCAAAGAGAAGCCACTTGAAAACCCATTTCTCTTTTTAAGAGATGTTGCATTAAGGAACAGAATTATGGCTCGTTTGTTCAGTCAGTGGAATTATTCTTCATAGACGCAGAATGGTAGATCCAAAAGGATTTATGGGCTCAGTCCCTTCGTTCCATAGATGAGAGAGGCAAGAGGTACGTAAGTGTGCCCAGCAATGATAGGAGAGAAAGTTGTCAGAAGTGCCCAGCAGCTGAGCATTAATAACACGCTCCAGAAGCTGCACAGCTGGGTACTTAAGGGCATGGCTCTGGAGGCAGATTTGGGGCAAGTTACTGTACCTCCCTGAGCCTTCATACTCAGAGGCCACTATAATAAGTGAGTTGATAGATGTCAAGTGCAAAGGAGCCGTGCCTGGCTCCTAGGAGTGTCAAATGAAGGTGCTATTCTGAAAACTAAAAACGAGGCATGGAAATGAACTAAAACTCAACTCTTTAGGTGAGCCCAGATTCTACCACACTCTGAGACATTCTCCTCCCCCCCCACCCCCCCGGGCTGCCTCCCTGTCACACCTAGGCCCTTCCGGTGGGGGAGGAGGGGAAATCCCCATTCTGCTCGGCTTTTGTCTTAGACCCACTGAAGTATAACCTTTTATTCATTTCTTCAGCCTTTGTTTCCTGTTGTCTAGAAACATCTCTGACGCCCCCTTCCACCCCAGTCCTACTGTCACCACCCTCGGCCAAGCAGGGATCATCACACCTGTATTACCTGGTCTCGCCCAGCTCCACAGCACCCCAGCTCCCCCTGTGCTCACCGCAGGCTGCAGCCGGATGAACCGAGACGCCCTCTCCATCATACGGGTCCCCTCCTGAGGAATCTGTCACCGTTCTAGGTACCACGTACCTTTAGTCTAGACACTGAGGGCTGTAACTGAACATCTTGAGCTTTACCTGATGTTATTTCTGATCGCCGAGAGGGGATTTCAGATCCTAACACTGACCCATACCAGCAGTGTGACCCAACGTGCTGCTTAAGCCCTGAGTCTCAGTTTCCTTTACTGTCAAGATGAGATAAATACCACTCATCTTTTGGGAAGATGAGGTACACAATTCCCATCATTGGCACAGAGCTTGGCATAAAGTAAGTGAATAAGATGTCATTGTTAACATCCGAACATCAGTACACTTAGCCTTCCTCCCCTCAACCCTTTGTTCAAGGTCACGTGAGTCCCCCTACCCAGGACTTCTGCCAATCCAAATCAGGATCTTCACACAACGCCTTCTCCTGGGACTGGAGTCCACATTGCTCTATTGCTTTGGTGAGATCACTCACTGTTGGCACTACCCACCATGCTCCTTAATCAGTGGTTCCTAACCCCACAGGTGATTTTGCCCCCCCCCAAGGGACGTTTGGCAATGTCTGGAGACATTTTGGGTGGTTGTAACTGGGAGGTAGCTGCATCAATCATGTTTTTAAATATTTTTTTCTATTTTATGATGCTTTGATAGAGAACATCCAAGAGAGACTGCCCCTCCCAGGTCTAATTCCTAGAGATAGTAATTAACTTGCCTGATGCCATGTCTCTCATATGCAAACCAACAAATCCAAAGCTTATACCCCAAACACCTCCTTTATCTAATTCTCACGCACCAAGTTAATATTTGCTCCGTCCTAAATCACGCCAGGGCCAGGTGCCTGACCACCAGAGACCAGCTCTGAACCAGTCAACATGACTCAGACTGTCCAACCCTACACTTGCTCAAACTTGTCTATTTTTTTTTTTTCTTTAAGATTTTATCTGAGAGAGTGAGCGAGCACGAGTGAGCACAGCTCATGGAGGGGCAGAGGGAGAGGGAGAAGCGGGCTTCCTGCTCCCAGGACCCTGAGATCATAACCTGAGCCGAAGGCAGACACTTAACTGACTGAGCCACCCCAGCACCCCTCTCAAACCTTGCCTATCCTGACTTGCACATTCCTTTCCTGCAAAAAGACACAATAAAGGCTCTGAGCTAGGCTCTCGCCTTGGTCTTCCTGCCTCCGGACCAACCCCAGTACTGGCATGCATGCGTGCCAACCTCTTACAGACTGTTAAGAAATAAACTCTTCACTCAAAGGCAGTTATCTTCAGGTCTGTCCCCTTACCCTACCTGATTAAATAAAATCTCAGGTACATTTTTAAGACTGCTGGCATTTTGTGGGTAGAGACCAGGGATGCTGCTGAATATCCTATGATGCACAGAGCCCTCCACCTCCAACAAAGAATCATCCAGTCCAAAATGTCAGTAGTCCTGCAGCTGAGTTACACTAACCTAAAATATTCCACACATGGAGACCACAAGTCTCTGGAAGCCCCAGCCTGACCATAATGGTTCTAGAGCCTGACTTGGGAAGCGGGGAGTCCCGGATGTCTGGCTGATTGATGCACAGGTACATTCAATAGAATCGTTTAATTTGCATTCAGAACTCTTTTAGCCAGAAAAATCACTGAATCGATATGTTCAGCAAACATATTTCTTTTTGGTTAGTATGTCAAGTTTAGTGCTAATAGCTTCCAGTGGAAGGAAATATTTATGAACCAAACTCATTGTTCTGTTGGATTCCGTATCTCTCAAAGTAGGAAACATACTCAATCGATAGAGTATTTTCTACGGGAGGATTCTGAAAGAGCACATTAATTTTCCTCTGGGGCATTCATCCTTTGTGATGCTCTCCCTAACCCCCAGAAACAAAAAACACTGATCATTTGGGTAAATTTGGGTAAACAAGTAGATCCACTTTATCCGTGAACCTTCACCATGTGCATGGGCATACCACGGGCTCAGAGATTAAAACAATCTACTTAACTTTGTTTTAGCTCCGTTTTCCAAATTAGTTTGATCTTGAAATTTTTCACATACCATCTATTACCATCCGAAGGAGCGAGTGTTACGCGGAACACGTTCTGGAAAACAGCTCATTAAAGTTGACAGACATCTCAACACTGAACTGTAGAACTTGAATTATAAAGTTTCTCACACTGTGATCAGAGCTGCTTTGGGACACGAAATAGCAGAGAAGCATGACACAGCCCCCCGTAACTTAAAGTCTTTGGCAGGAAGGGGAGTGCTTTCTGCTGGTCTCTGCTGGAAGGGCACAGACCCCAGAATTTGGGCAGACCGTGTTTCCAAATGGCATGGAAGAATTTATCTTTTCTGCCTAATTACCTTGGACTGGTTTTAACAGTCCAGACCTCAACATATTTAAACGCCAGGCAAAAAATAAAAAAAATAAAAATAAAAATCGTTTTCCCACAAACAGTAAGGTGAATGTACACGTTTGTGTCTGGGGAGGAACCCAACAGATTATGACCCTGAACATCCATAAGGAAGCAAAGGAAGGGAGCAAATCAAGACCAAAGGTGGAGGTTCAGAGTCCCCCAATTTTGTGACCCATTTCCAGACTGCTCTCTCATCCACCCCAACACTTGTGTCTAAGTCATAGACAGAGTCATTCATTTTTAAAACTCTGGTTTCTACGGATTTAGCTGAAGAGCAGAGGACTATGAATTCTGAAGAGGATCTGTACTCCCCAGAGGACCTCAGCCCATCCCTTGCTGGAGAATATTACAGCCTTTGTCTTTTGAGCAGGGGGCCGGCCATGGACATGGTACTCGGTCTCTCACTCAGCCTTCAGGAGACTGCTCCTCTGAGTGACCTGCACAGACTGGGAAGGGCTTGGCTGAGGCTGGAGGAGGGGAGGGGAGGGGAGGGGAGGAGGGGGGCCACTCACAGCCAGAAGCAGTGTAGCTGCAACAAAGCCACCATCTGTTCACCTCGCTCAGGGGACCCCTCTGCTCTTTCACCTCGAAATAACACAGCGGTCATTTGCCCAGTCCCACAGGTCATACAGCCTATTTGGACCTCTGTTGTTCTGCCCACCATCGCCAAGGAACAGGGAGAAGATGAAGGGAAAAGAGAAACACATCTCCTTCCTCCCTTCCGAATGTGCAAGGCAAGCTAGCACCGTGGATATAAAAGCAAAACACACCCATGTTTATTTTTGAAAATGGTCCAGATGCCTCCTGAATGTCCTCAAGACCCTCCGTGAAAACAAGCGCCATCTTCCTATCCATCACCCCCTTTCGCAAGGAGGAAAAGAGAGGTCAGGCCTGAGGGACTTGTCTGAGGCCAGTTTCTGCTGGCTATTGGAACAGAGATGCAGGAGCGGATTCCCAGAGGGTGCTCTGTTTTCCTAACCCTCCCCCTGAGGCTGCTAATTCCTTCTCTCTGGTAAACACTGCCAGGAATTGCACTCTTAGGATTTTGCAATAAAAATAAGCCGTGTCTGCTTTCCAAAATCACGGTGGAAATCCTCCCAGTTAAATCTTACTGTAATTTAGGCTAGGATGTTTTTCAAAGTAAATTTGTGCCATTTTGTTCACGGTGAATTATGGACTCTGAGCTAGTAACACACACTGACCCATCTGTCACATTTACGGTTTAAATGCTAAATGTCATTCTGGTTTGGTCTTCACCACTTGCTTACAAGTCCAGCGGTGAGTTTCAGGACCATAGACAATGTGAAGACGGGAGTGAAAGGGATTGTGCACCAGATCAGATCTCATTTTAAGCAGCTGTTTTTTTTTTTTTTTTTTTTAAAGAGGTCACTATTAATGTTGGTGTGAGAGTAAACATTCCTACTGAAATGATTTGAATCTAAAAATGTTATATTCTTACTCATTTACATATGATGTAATTCTTCAGCCAATTTGTACATTTTCCCAAAGCTAACCCTACCCTAGGGTATGCATCTATAGCGCACGTTTCTCTCTCACTCTCTCTCTCACACACACACATCCACACAGCCCCCTTATAACCTATTTGATTATACCTTATTTATATCACAGCTGCTCTAGTCGATGTTTCATCATCTCCACTGAATTAAAATTTAGGGTATAATCCGCTGTTAGGATGTGTTTATAGTCTAGAAATGCAATAATCACTCTGCAATACATTGTATCTCATCTAAATGGAGTAGTGCAGAGAACAACATTTAAACTGTGGTTCTATAAATCTCTAGGATTCTAGGGCACTAAGGGAGGGCAGAGAGAGCAACCCCCCCTCTCATCTGGCTTATCTATGGGGGTCTTCCAAGATACTTGTAAGTTTTCTTGCAAAGAATCTCTCTTCTCATTGGTGTCTTTATTGCTTGAATACAGATGTTCCTTTTTGTATATGTTCCCCTCTTCTGCCTTCCAGAAAAACTTGAAAAGTTAACGTAGGTCTGCAGTCTAAAAATTACTACGTTCACCAGGTATTCCAAGCTATTTCTATGGTCCTATCACAAGAAATCTACATATACATCATGATTCAATCTCAAAGACCCTGGGCAAGGATGGAAGGAGTCCAGTAGCTCATCATTTCTTTCTTTTTTCTTTTTATTAAAGATTTACTTATTTGAGAGAGAGAGCACACGAGAGCGGGGGGGGGGGGACAGGCAGAGAGAGAATCTTCAAACAGACTCCCCACTGAGAGCAGAGCCTGATGCAGGGTTTGATCTCATGACCCTGAGATCATGACCTAAGCTGAAACCAAGAGTCGCACACTTAAGCGACTGAGCCACCCAGGTGCCCCACCCCCATCATTTCTATTTCCATCGCAAAGGGCTCTTTCAGCTGCACATACTAAAATCTCTTCTTTTGTATTATTTTACTTTGGGTTGTGGTGTTCTGACCACAGGCTGCTTAATAGTGCATGAATAATTCATACCACGGCTGGTAGGAAACTGCACCACACTATTTATTCTGGATGTGACAACATTAGGGCTCCGGGCAAGCCAAAAGGTTCACTGTGTGTTCATTTGGGGGATGAGTTCCCGGCTGTGGCATGTTTGAGTTTTTTAGTGGGCTGGCAAAGAAAGTTACAAATTAGTGAGTTACTGAAATTTGCAGAGGGCTATTCTTTTTTTTTTTCAGATTTTATTTATTTAATGGAGAGAGAGAGAGAGAGAGAGAGAGAGAGAGAGGGAACACAAGCAGGAGGAGTGGGAGAGGGAGAAGCAGGCTTCCCGCCGAGCAGGGAGCCCGATGCGGGGGCTCGATCCCAGGACCCTGGGATCATGACCTGAGCCGAAGGCAGTCGCTTAACCAACTGAGCCACCCAGGCGCCCCTGCAGAGGGGCTATTCTTGTATGTGCAGCAAATCTGTGATGGTTCCCTAAGATCTGTTTCATTATAGGCAAGTAGCTCAGTTTATCAGACAGGTGCCAATTTCCAAACATATAAATAAATGTTATGTATAGCATCTGCCGCTCATGTCAAACACTCATAAACAGACTCTAAGACTCTCAAGAAATAATCTAATTCTGGTATGGGCCCAGCCTGTCAGAGACGGATGATCGCTAACTCTGTGGCAGATTTCATTCCCCCCTTCGCGCCCGCCCTTACTGAGAACACCTTCAGAATCTGGAGGCCTCACTGTAAGGCAGCTCTCAATAACTCAAACCAACCAGTCACGTGGTCTGGTAGGCTGATCTTCCCTTTTGCAATTTTATTTCCTATTACCCGAAGAATTAAATCAGGCTTTGCTTTTTCCTCTTCTTGCTTGCTCTTCTTTCTACTCATAAACTTGGGAGCAGGGCTATTGTTTTGAAGAGGCTGGATCAAAAGGAGCTGTTGCTTCATTAAAGATTGCTATTGTACTTGAAATAACACAAGAATGGAGGTAAGGTCGGGGGAGACAAGGGGAGCAGAATGTGACACCCCTAAAGATGAAAATTAAAGAAGGGGAACTCCCCTCCCCCTCCAAGAACCACGGCTGGGCTTACAGCTTGTTTAGATAATTATTTGATTTTATAATTACTTTTGTGGGTTGCAAAATAATTACTGTGGAGGCAAATCTCCTTGTGCCAAAATAGCAGAAGCGATTATTCTAAAGTTCATGCTGAAACAATAACAGAGTCAAGATGGTGAGCTCTTAGGTGGGATTTGAAATCCAGTCCATTTGTAAAATATGCCAGGCTGAAGCCCACAAAAAGGTCAGCGTGGGGGTGGGGAGCAAAGATAATCCACAGACCCAATTCCCACAAGTTGTTCTTTTTTTAGGTAGATTTTCACTTTAAATTTGTCCCTCTAGGGGCACCTGGGTGGCTCAGTTGGTTAAGTGGCTGCCTTCGGCTCAGGTCATAATCCCAGGGTCCTGGGATCGAGCCCCGCATCGGGCTCCCTGCTCGGCGGGGAGCCTGCTTCTCCCTCTGCCTCTGCCTCTGCCTGCCTCTCTGCCTACTTGTTCTCTCTCTGTATCTCTCTGCCAAATAAATAAATAAAACCTTTAAAAAAAAATTTGTCCCTCTGGACAGCCTAGGATATCAAGTAGCCCCTGACAGAGACCAGAACTGCAGTTCAGGTGAGTGTCACAGACAGGATAGGGTCCCCCTGGATTCTAATTCAGATATGGTGCTGAGTCAGCAAACTGATGAGTGTCAGACAGTAAATACTTAAGGCATTACAGGTCCCTGTTGCAAGTACTCAGCTCTGCAGCTGCCACCATGGTCAGTACATAAATGATTGTGCATGGCTGTGTGCCAATAAAACTTTATTTTTAAACACCAACATCTGGATTTCACCTAAGTGTCCATGTCACTCAATATTTGTCTTCCTTTGATTTTGGTCAGCCTTTTGAAATTGTAAGAACAAACAAACAACACCTTCTCAACCTACAAAAACAGGCAGAGGGCCGAAGCTTACCAACCTCTCTGATGGAGCTGGATTTCAGGCACCTCAGCAACATCTTCAGGGAAGAGAGGTAAATTCATTTCACAAGGGGAAGAAACGCAGGATGAAGGTGACCCAAGTCCCCAACACTTCCTAATGCAAACCAAACACTCTCCACCACATAATCTCCTCTTGCCCTTTTTAATGAATTGACAGTTTGCTGTGGGTGTTGGTTTTTGCCCAGATTTTTCTGAAGAGTCCTTTTCACATTTATTAATCACATTAAGAAGCTGAATTTCGCTGACCAAACTAACTAGTCTCCTCTCAGAGGTTCGTATCTCAGAAGCAGGCGACGTGGCTCTGGAGGTGGCTCCAGAGGGATGAGCCTCAGCTCGTGATGGGCAGGAAGCCATGAGCGCTCTGGCTCCCTGTTCCCTCTTCTCTGACACGGTCACAATAGTAACTCCATCTTGAAAAGGCTATTGGGATGATCACAAGGAAAGAACATGCTAATTATAAAGTGTAATATAAATATATTTATAAACATATTTATGTAAGGTATCTAGGCTTTCTAAAAAAAACCTTACTGGCTTCCTGAAATGGACTGCTTTAACTCTCTTCTTGACCACCAACTCAGAACCTTCTTTTTTTTTTTTAAATCCTCTAGGGAGGCTACAATCAAAAACACAGGTAACAAGTATTAGAAAGGATGTAGAGAAATGGGACCTTCACATAGTCATTGCTGGCGGAAAGGTCCAAGGGTGCAGCCACTTTGAAAAGGAGTCTGACAGTTCCTCAGCTGGTTGAACAGTTTTACTGTATGGTGCAGCAATGCTACTCCCAGGCATACACCCAGGAGAAATGAGAATTACGTCCGCACTAAAACTTGGATATGAATGCTTACAGTAGTATTACTCATACAGCCACAAAGTAGAGACCTAAATGTCCATCAGCTACTTAATGGATAAGCAAAATAGGTCACATCCACACAATGATTTAGCAATAAAAAGAAATGAAGTACTGACACAGACTACACCGTGGAAAAGGACCTTGAAAATATTACACTAAGTGAAGGACGACAGGCATCCGATCACATGTTGCATGATTCCCATTGATATGAGATGCACAGACTAGGGAGGTCTATAGAAACAAAAAGCATATCGGTTATCTAGGGTTAGGAGAGGACAGGAATTGACAGGATTGCAGGGATGGGCTTGAAGATGGGGTGGGCGGGGTTTCTTTGTTGGGTAATGAAAACGTTCTAACATTGATTCTGATGAGGGGATGCACAACTCTGTGAACATACTAACACCCACTGAATTAAACACTTTAAGTGGTTGAATTGCATGGTGTGTGGGTTACATCTCAATAAAACAACTGAAACTCCAATGACATTTTCCATAGAGACAGGAAAAAAAAAAATCCTCAAATGTGTATGGAACCACAAAAGACACCAAATAGCCAAAGCATTCTTAAGAAAAGGCAGGAGGCAGGGTGCCTGGGTGGCTCAGTTGGTTAAGCTCCCGACTCTTGGTTTTGGCCCCGGTCATGATCTCAGGGTCTTGGGATCAAGCCCAGTGTTGGGCTCCACACTCAGTGGGGAATCTGCTTAAGGATTCTCTCTCTCCCTCTGTCCCACCCCCAACCCCACTCTCTTTAAATAATTTTATTTTTTAAAGGCAGGAGGCATCACACTTCTTGGTTTCGAACTACATTACAAAGCTATAGTAATCAAAACAGTATGGTACTGGCACAAAAGCAGACATACAGATCAATGGAACAGAATAGTGAGCCCAGAAAAAAAAAAAACATGCATATATGGTCAATTAATTATGACAAAGGAGACAAGAATATACAACAGAGGAAATGATCATCTTTTCAAGAAATGGTGTTGGGAAAACTGGACAGCCACATGCAAAAGGATGAAACTGGACCATAGTCTTACACCTCACACAAAAATCAACTCAAAATGCATTAGAGACTTGAATGGAAGTCCTAAAACCATAAAACTCTGAGAAGAAAAGATAGGAAATAAGTTCCTTGACACAGATCTTGGCAGTGATTTTTTTTGGATTTGACACCAAAAGCAAAAAAACAAGCAAAAATAAACTATTGGGACTATATCAAACTAAAAGAAAAAAAAAAAGCTTCTGCACAGCAATGGAAGTCATCAGCAAAATGAAAAGGCAATCTATGGAATGGGAGAGAATATTTGCAAATCATATATCCAATGAGGGGTTAATATCCAAAATATATAAAGAATTCACACAACTCAATGGCAAAAAAGCAAATAATCCAATTAAAAAATGGGCAGAGAATCTGAAGATATTTTTCCAAGGAAGACTCAAAATGGCCAACAGGTACATAAAAAGGTGCTCAACATCACTCATCATCAGGACAATGCAAACCAAAACCACAATGAGCAATCACCTCACACCTCTTAGAATGGCTATTGTCTTAAACCAGCAAACAAAGAAATAACAAGTGTTGGTGAGGATCTGCAGAAAAGGGAACCCTTGTGTACTGTTGGTGGGAATTTAAACTGATGCAGTTATTACAGAAAAAACACTTTGGAGGTTCTTCAATAAATTAAAAATAGAATTACCATATCATCAGCTATCCACTTCTGGGTATATATCCAAAGGAAATATAGACAGGATATTGACAAGATATTTGCATATCCATGTTCACTGCAGCATTATTCAGGATAGCCATGAGGTGGAAGCAACCTAATTGTCTATGAATGGATGAATGAATAAAGATGTGGTATATACACATTGGAATGTTATTCAGCCAAGAGAAAGAAGGATACCCTGCCATTTGCTGCAACACAGATGTATCTTGAGAGCAATCTGCTAAGTGAAATACACCACGCAAAGACAAATACTGCATGGCATCACTTCTAGGTAGCAACTTGTTTTAAAGTGAAATTGTGAGGCGCCTGGGTGGCTCAGTAGGTTAAGCGTCTACCTTCAGCTCAGGTCATGATCCCAGGGTCATGGGATCCAGCCCCAGGTCGGGATCCCTGCTCAGTGGGTTCCCTGCTTCTCCCTCTCCCTCTGCCCCTCCCGCTGCTTGTGCACTCTCTCTCCCTCTCCCTCAAATGAGTAAATAAAATCTTTAATTTTTAAAAGCATTTAAAAAGTGAAATTGATAGACACAGAATAGAAAAGTGGTAGCCAGGGACTGGCGATGGAGGGAGGAGCATAGGGAGAGGCTGGTAAAAGGGTTTGGACTCTCAGCTAGAAGATGACTAAGGTCTGAGGAGCTAACATAAAACATGATGACTACAGTTGATAACACTGTGTTATATAACTGAAATTTACTAAGGAGAGAACTTAAACATTCTCACAAAAGAAAGGTAAATACGAGGGTGATGATGTGTTAACTGGATGGAGGGACTCTTTTTACAATGTTTATCAAATCATCACTTTAAGTATCTTAAAAAGATACTTTAAGTATCTTAAAACTGTTTTATGTATCTTAATGCACTTTAAGTATCTTAAAACTGTTTTATCAATTTTGGCGTGAAATTTAAAAAAAAAAACAGCGAATATAAAAAAAAAAATTTAAGAGGTGCCTGGGTGGCTAAGTTGGTTAAGTGTCCGACTCTTGATTTCAGCTCAGGTCATGATCTCAGGGTGGTGGGATCGAGCCCTGAGTCAGGCTCTGTGCTGGGCATGGAGCCTGCTTAGGATTCTCTCTCCCTCTCCTTCTGCCCCTCCCCTCCCCTTTCTACCTCTCTCTCTCAAAAAAATAAATAAATAAAAGGAAAAATA
The DNA here is from genome assembly GCF_003265705.2 of Callorhinus ursinus. Taxonomy (NCBI): domain Eukaryota; kingdom Metazoa; phylum Chordata; class Mammalia; order Carnivora; family Otariidae; genus Callorhinus; species Callorhinus ursinus. The sequence continues at coordinate 13,554,354 of NW_027397088.1, read as the reverse complement.
AAAATTTTTAGCTGTTAAAATCTTCCAAGGGCTCTTGCATCCTAACATAGCACATGTCCCAGCTCCTTGGCATGATAGCCAAGACCCTTCCTGATGGATCTCTACCCATTTCTCCAGGCTCCAGTCTACCTTCCCATGCATGTTCCACTCCAGTCAAGTCATTATCAAACTACTATCCCTGCGGTCACTTTAATATATATTTACTGGATAAAAAAATTAATAGATTTACATGTATATTCTTAGGTTGAACACACTTTTTAAAAAGTGCCTAACATCTGTGCACTGTTCTAGGTACTAGAGATAGAGCAGTGAAGAGCAGAGATGAGACAGACCCTTGCCCTGAGCAGTTTACAACTGGTGCCCGTTCCTTGAGCCTCTTAACCTCTTTCTGTCTCTGCTCTTGGTCCTGCCAGAGAGACACTGTCCCTCGGGCATCTCTGCCAGACCAATGCTATGCACCCACCATGACTGAGTTCAAGTGCCATCTCCTCCCATCTGGCCTTGCTGGCCTTCATTCTCAAGAAGACGGAGTCCCTACTTGTGCATCCGTAGCATCCTTAGCCTGTACCTGCACATAGCAATGTCCCTTGCTAGACCGCGAGTTCCTCTCAGAGCAGAAACTCCTCCTTTATTTCACACATCAAGTTCACTGCCACCATCAATGCTTGTTATACCGTGTTCTAGCTTTCCTCTGGCCTCAGATGTAAAAACACCATGACTGCAAAACGCCCCATCATATAGTTTCTTTCACGTGGTCCGCTGCTAGCATTCTGGCTGGGTTGTCTCCACTGTTCATGTCCTTGTTTCCAACCCAACTACTGGATTCTCGTTTAGCTCCTGTTGCCTCACCTAGAACTTTGCCACTTCTGCCTCTTTGGCCTTTCCTCCCCTACCGACCTTCTGGTTGAAGGGAAGCTCATCCCCTCTCCTCCCCCAGGTCCTCCGGCTGCAACAAGGATCTCATCACAAAGCCCAGTTGGCATAGACCTGGGAGCTACCAGAGGCAACTCCCAACCGGCTCGTCGCTCTCCTCCTTCCAGACAGGGCTTAAAACTCCAAATGCCTGGGGCCCCTGGGCCGCTCGCTCGGTTAAGCGTCCAACTCTTGATTTTGGCTCAGGTCATGATCTCAGGGTCGTGAGATTGAGCCCAATTTGGGCTCCACACTGAGCAAGGAGCCTGCTTAAGATTCTCTCCCTCCCTCTCTCTCTGTCCCTCCCCGGCTAGCTCACTCCCTCAGCTCCCAACAAAACCAAAAACTGTATACACCTACAACTGTTTACCATTCATATGAATTACCAAACTGCAGAAATGAATGTGTGGGGCTAGTAAACAAGTATCGAGCCCTCCCCCCCACCAATACGGTTTTATGTATATATTTTCTCTATTAATGCTTTTGAGCTCCTTTAGACGTGGGTCTATTTCAAGCTATAGATTTTACAAATATTTTTAGCCTCTCTTTTCCTAAATGAAGTATTTATAGATGTCGTCTGTAAAGCATAAGATTAAAATGGAAGGGGAAAGTATTAGTAAAATCACATATAATTTCAAAGCTTTGCTAAAAATAAGGCCAACTGACTTGGAATTGCTGGTGTTCCTGGGGCTTTTTAGGAGTCCATAACAGAATCACAGAATCTTGGTCTCTTGACACTTAGGCTGCTTAAGGTCTTGAAATACCCTTTCTCTTGTCTGGTCCTTGCCTCGGCACTGCCAGCAACACCATCATAAATACCCACTCACGTGTGCTTCAATACAGTACAGGAGCGGGGGCAATGTGGGTGATAAATTTAGAGGGGCTCATGGTCCTTTTCTCTCTACTTTTGTCTATGTGTACAATGTTCCATAATGATAGTTTTAAAAAGGTAACTTGTTCACACCACCTCTACTTAAAAACCCGTGTGCAGGTGCGCCTGGGTGGCTCAGTCGATTAAGTGTCTGACTCTTGGTTTTGGTCATGATCTCAGGGTCGTGGGACTGAGTCCCACATCAGGCTCTCTGTTCAGAGGGGAGTCTGCTTGAGATTCCCTCGCCCTCATCCTGTGCCCCCCCCCGCTTGCATGCATTCTAAATAAATAAGTGAATGAATGAATAAATGAATGAATGAATGAAATCTTTAAAACAAACCAGGAAACAAGAAAGCCCTGTGCAGCCTCCAGGGTTCACAGGATGAAATCCAAACTCCATAAATTGTTCCAGGATTTTCCTGACCTCCCTCGTGCCCAAGGTGGGACTGACCACGCTCTCCTTTCTGCCTTTAAAACGATACCCTTCTCTCTCACTTTTTTTTTTTTTAAGATTTTATTTATTTATTAGAGAGAGACACAGTGAGAGAGGGAACACGAGCAGGGGGAGTGGGAGAGGGAGAAGCAGGCTTCCTGCGGAGCAGGGACCCCGACGGAGGGCTCAATCCCAGGACCCTGGGATCATGACCTGAGCTGAAGGCAGACGCTTAACGACTGAGCCACCCAGGAGCCCCTCAAACACTTTTAAAACTTCTGCACGCGCACTTGTCTACCGATCTCCCTGTACTCCTTTATATGGTATTTGAGGGCAAAGACCATAAGGTCTTACTGATTTTTATATTCCTAATACTTAACTTGGCACATAAAAAATCTTCACAAACATATTGCTGGGAGAAAATGAATTGCTCGACATATGTTTCCAAACGAAGTCATGTCATTTCCCGCCCCTGTGACATTTCACAAATTCTACCTGCTGAACTTCTCCCTTTTCCCTAACAAGCTGAGCTCTTTTACAGCTTCAATCGTTTGTGTATGGTTTGTCCCTTACTGTAAGGGCTCCTCTGTGGTGTCCTATTTCAAATATATCACCCCCTCTAGGAAGCCCTCCTGCTCTACTCACACAGTTAGCAGCTTCCTCGGAGAATTAGACAGTTTACTTGCTGCTGCGCCCGCTAACGTCCGGGGTCTTCAACTTATCAACTGGCTGTTGTACTCAGCTGAGGGGGCCCTGCACATCCAAGCTGCTGATTTTATAAATTACACAAGAATCAGTCAACAACTCCATCGTGTGAGAACATGATACTCTAACAGAGCTGTAGGAGCCCATTAACTGCATTAGAGCTCCCCGCTCCACACACTCGTCCCAACACCCTAAGCCCTTCCTCACCTCTCCTCCCTATGGCTTGAGCAAGCGCCCTTCTTCTCGGGGTGACACACAACCCCTACACTCTGCTGGAGTCAGAACACTTCCTAGCCTCTCCTGACCCTAAGGAAGCACATTCCAGCCTCTATCCCTTGCTTCAGGCCAAGTCCTCCAGAGCTGTCCCTTTGCCCCTGAGTGTCCATCGGGCTCCTGCCCATAAAATTCTCTAGCTACTACTTCTCTCAGCTCTTGGCCTTCCTCACGGAGAACCAACTGGATCTCATCTTGCCCGTGTTTTTTGATAACGCAACAGACCAAAAAATGCTTAGTCACTGTAAATTTAGATCCACACGTGAGTCCTTTGACCTAGAACATGCTGGTCGTGATCATTAAAGCTTTAAAACAACAAAATACTTTTGACCTGTGCAATGCTGAAGGGGCTCTTCCCCAGTCTCCCTTTCACTTCACTTGCCTTATTAGAAATACAGGTTTTAGGCGCACCTGGGTGGCTCAGTCAGTTAAGCGTCTGCCTTCGGTTCAGGTCATGATCCCGGGGTCCTGGGCATCAAGCCCCACAATGGGCTCCCTGCTCAGCGGGAAGCCTGCTTCTCCCTCTCCCTCTGCTCCTGCTCTCCCTCCCCCGGTCTCAAATAAAATCTTAAAAAAAAAAAAAGAAATATAGGTTTTAACTGTTAAATATAGAGTAGAATGAGTGCTTTCATTTTGGACCCAATCCAAGGAAGAGGCCAAGCAGCGCAGGAAAAACCCAAGACAAAATTGGACTCGGTGGTAATAATTAATACAAATGATAGTAATCACAGCTAGTGTATCTTGAGCACCTTCTCTTGCCCGGCACTATGCTAAATGCTTTGTGCCAGTTATCTTATTAATCCACACAGTTCCATACGTAAGTTAATACTGTGGTACCCTACAGTCACCCAACTAGGGGGGCGGCCGGGATCCAGTCTTAGACTAGAATCCGCCTCCTTCATGAAGGAACAGGGTCTGCTGGCAGCCCTGACACCAAGTGGTGATTAGGTCATGGAGGACCGCTCATCTAATCCTGATGCACCTCAGTTTTCTCATCTGCAAGATGAGGCATTTGACCCACAGAAACCCAAACGGCGTTCTCTTCCAAAAGGCTGTCTTACTCAATGAGCCCTACAATCATTAACAGGAACAAATGTCACTCCAAAAGTTCGCACTGGAATTCACGAGAAAACATGGTATTTGTAATCCTAAAATGAAATTCGGAAATGTGTCTCGTGAGTCAATGGATTTGTGAATTCCTATACGAATATTTGAATATAAATCATATTTAGTAAAATGAAGGCAACCTTGACATATTGATTAATCACACGTGAAAGGCATTGAGTAGCAGCTGTAATCAATAGATCTTATTTCTAAATCTATTTATCATTTGGTTACTTCTAAAATATGCCACAAGACAGAAGCTTCAAAATATTTCTAAAGTGTTTTAAAATGTTAAAATGTCTTATTTCTATTAAAATTACTTGAAATTACATCTTAGTAATGACTAATGTTGTTGTTCCTATGATAATCCCTCATTATTAATAGACTTAAAAGGAATTCAAATGAGAATAGAAAATATGTGTAAAATTATATCCAGAAATACTTTGCCTTCTAGAATAGATTCGTCCCTGAAGTTGATTTTAACTATTTGTAAATTAAATCATATTCTTGTATTGACTTCCACTGGAAGTCCTGTGATGACTTAGCCATGTTTCTTGTAGCTTTACAATGTACATTACTTCTAATACATTTAGTTAAAAGTTTTTCTCCCTCTGTTCCTTCCAGTTCCAGCTTCTCTGTCAAGTAGATAAGGCAGATAAAAAAAAAATTTATGTGTACTCGGGAATTCTGCAATTCCTTCTAATTCCATATCCTAATAAACCTGGCCTATTGAGACTGCATATGTATTTAACACACGCACATCAGAGTACCTAATTTTCTATATTCAGTGTGAGTGACACTTTAAAAAAAAAAATTTGATGGCATGGTGGAAAGCACCCTGATTTTAAAGACAGACAAGGGTCTGAATTTTTGTTCTACCCTGTCCTTGCTCTGTGTACTTGGCCTTTAGCACCGAAATGCTATAGAAACTTGTTTCCTGATTTGAAAATGGTTTCAGTAAGGTAACCAAAACAGCAAAAATTTCTGAAAGAGACAAGCCTGTATTAGACCATTAATGGTGAATTATATTCTACAACTTTTTTAATAATAGAAGATTACTTAAGGTCAGCAAAGCATCTTTAATACTAGCTAGTGGATACCAGGAACTTTTTCTCCCCTAAACACTCTTAAGTAAGATGCAAATTGCTAAAATGTAATTTCACCCTTAATATATGTTCAACTAGCCAGGAATATTTTTTTCTTTTAAGGTGTATTCTATATTAGCCAAATATTTTTAGTTATAGGTTGCCTCTACACTGCAAGTTATTACAATTTGCTTTTAAATCTGTTTAAAATAACTGCCATCTTTATATATATAAAGAAAGAGAAAGGGTCAGTGAGCAAGGTCTCTGTAAAATTCTGCCTGTGTCAACTTTCAAGCGAAGGCTTTCCAGCTGGACCACAATTTTCCTTGGTTGCGGCTAAATGGCCTCCTCAGCGCCGAGAGACCAGACACATTGATGGTGTCGAACACAGTGCAAGAAACCTCCTCCTCTGCGGAGCCCTACCAGATCTGTTTGCATGACTATAATCTTTACTACACGTTTTCTTCCAAAGAGCTATCTCTGCTGGCAAACAGAAAAGAGTCGTCGAATTGGAAATAGTGTCTAGAGAACTTATCTAACAGAACACTCACTCCTGACAAACCATCAGGCAAGGCTAATCTTTGCAGAAAGTGAAATTTGAACTTCCCTGCCTTTGACAGTGGGGGGTACAGTTCTGGGCTCTGGCCCTACAAGGAGAAGGGTTCAACTCCCCACCTCCTTCTATTTCACCGACTGAAGGGAGCGCACCACACACCAGCAAGGCAGGATGAGCCGTGTCTGAGGTCTCCCCTGTACAAGAATCCTCTGAATTAAATACTTTAGTGGCATCAGAGGATAGGTAAACATCCAGTGGTAACTCCTTAAGACATTCCAGAGCGTGTGGGAATGGAGAGATGATGCAGGTTACCAGCAGAGATCTGTGCTGGAGGCGAAAATCCATGCCTGCCTCCCCTCCCCCCAACCATGTACACCAACACATTTACCAGTGACAGTGTGCATAACCACACATCCTTGAGTGCAGACACAGCCCTTTCCCTATGGTAGCGACCTTTAGAGCTCCTAATTTAAATAAACTCCCAAGGCTGTGGAAGCAGCCCACGTGGGGAGCAATACAGTCAACACAGTGATTCATTTAATAAATATTTTAGCCCGCATTTCATGCTCAATTACATTATATGGTAAAAGTCTGGCTTTGCATCATCCTATTCATCCATGTACATTGCAGGAGTGTCATCAGTTTATACAGTAACCAAAGGACCAAACACATGTGGGTAAGTGTGTGCTTCCCATAAAAGGACGTCCTCCCCCAAACGGATCGGGCGCAGCACTGGTGTGCCCCTCTATGGCCCCAGTGTTCCTCCTGGATGCCTAGTGTCATCCCCCATGGCCTCTCTTACAGTTTAATCAAAGACAAGTATAACCACACTGGCGGGACTCTAATTCTGAAGAGATGTTAGCCAAGCCGCCGTCACTTCATTGCTGTGCACTTCAGAGGCCCACGGCGAACCCGAGGGATCCTCGTTAATATCAGTTCTTCCAAAGGGAACAAGCTAACCCCGCCTGGTTGCTAGGAAAATCTGCCTGCCCAAGCAGGTGGGAGTGTCAGCCAGGCCATGAGCTTCTGGCTGGCCAGCAGCTAATGCTTGCCCTGCAAAATCTGCTGCCTGAAACTTTTCTGCGACCTTCACCGGCCCTCCGGAGTCGGCTCCGTGAGCTGCTTCGGAACCGCCCCGAAGGCTCCGGCGAATTGCACAGGCGCGTCCACATCTGCAGAGGCTTCTGCCTGGTCCACACCGAGCTGTCCCTCGTCCTTGGCTCCCTCAGCCCAGAGTCGCTGGCAGCCCGGCACCCCTTTCACCGCCCCACTTCAGATCGGATCTGGGGGAGGTCCTGGGCTCACACACGCACAGGCTCACCTGGAAGAAGCCGCTGCAAGCCCCTCCCCCACCTCCCACATTTTGGCCATTAGGCATCGTTCCAAGAGGGGCCAGCATCTGCGCTCCAAAAATCACAGCCATGTTTTACTCTAAACAGAAATCATTCAGCAACTCCACAAGTATCCAGGGCGCTGGGCGCTGTGACCGAGGCCAAACCGCCTCTCCAAAGTGAACCCACCCGCACCCCACATCTGTCACGCAGCCCAGCAAAGCCTATCATAACGCCAGGTTGGGAGGGAGAACAGCTAAGACCAGAAAGCTAGGAAAGCAGGTGTAACCACCTTTTTAAAGCTAATACTGCGATCCCTGACCACCCCTCTCCCCCAATCCCCATCTTCCCAGGAGAAAATCCCAGAGCTGTCCATTTAACTGTCTGAAACCCCTCATTTGAGGAAGCAAATACATCAATGGTACATGCTCAGATGCGGTCCGGGTTTGGTTCGGGGCAGCACTCGGCAAAGTGCCGGGCAGGTGGATGTCCCCGCAGTACTCCAGGCGGAGACGCCGGCGGCGCCCCGAAACTGGGGACCAGCCGCGCCACCTCCCCGCCTCCCGCGCTCGCCGCCGCCCCGACGGGCCCCGGCACTCACCGTCCCGGGCGTCCTCCCCCCGACTGCAGTTGCTGCAAATGTGTTTGATCTCCTTGCCCAGTTGACAATGGATCACAAAGGACACGTTGTTGTTGTTGGGGGCGGGCTCCTTCAGGGGCTTCATCTTCAGCAAATAAAAAGCTTTCTTTTTGGGTCTCTGGGCGCTCGCTGCTGGCACTGCGCCCTCCCTGCAGCGCGGCGAGCGGAGCGCAAACCTCCCCAGCTCCGCGGCGCGCGTGGGCTCCGCCATCCGGCCCCCGGGCGCCCGGGGCCGGGCGCCGCTCGGGCCCCCGCGCGCTGCCACCCGCGCCCCGCCGCCCCGGCCAGCATGCCCCCGCCCGGCCCCGCACCAGCGTCTCTACGGCATCGCGACCGCCGCGGGGCGGGTCAGGGGAAGGCGCCGAAAGGGTCTTGACCTCGCCGACCTCGCCGCCCGAGCCAATCCGAACCCCGCGGCCCGAGGAGGGTTTCCGGGAGGCACTCCTCCGTCCCACCTGGGACGCGGCGCGCCCACCCCTCGCGCGGCCTCACGGGCACTGCCTCCCCCGGCAGCCCCACCCTCCGTACATCGCAGCACCGGCGATTTGCGCCTGCTGGGTTTTGCGGCTACCTTCGCTCGCTCTCGAGCTCCAGGGCAGAACGCCAGCCTCCCCCTCCCCCTTTTCTTCAAGCCTCGCGCTGCCAAATGAAAGCAAGATGTGCCACACCGAAGGCAGCCGCGCTCGAACCCTCGGGGTGCAAGCGCCTCTCTCGTGGGCCAGAACTAATCACCATTCTCGGGTGGGTCCAGCCCACAGCCCTTGACTTTTCACTGGAGCTGGCAACCTGTTAGGACCTAATTGATCTTTTCGCCCTCCATAAAAATTCCCCAACCTGAAGGGGGCCGTTAAAACTTAGAGTAACAAGGACCAGAAAAGGCGGCTTTTAGCAAGCCTCAGAAACAACTTGCAGCTCCGGGATCCCAGCTAATTTGGCTGAAGGTTCCCCAGCTGTCTTAGCACGGTGACTAAGGCTCAGCCAGGCGAATGACATCTATTGAGATTTCCAAAGACAGAACAGTGCCTTAAATAAGGCAGACCCATGGCTCAATGCTAATACCAGCTACAAGTTGAGTCTTTTTTGTTGTGCACTTTAAAAAAATAAATCACACTGTCTATTACAGTAATCTGGACTCAGATATTGGGAATCCTACATCACCTTTCAGAGAACTAAGGCTTGGGGAAGCCTCAAATCACAACCACCGTGGGTGCTTATTTAAAAAATAGAGATCTGGGGGCCCTAAGCACTGGGATTCTGGTTTAGTAAGTAAGTGTAGGGCCAGAAATCTGTAGCTTTAACAAGCTTCCCCCCCATCCCGCCCCCCCCAGGGGGATCTTGATGCAAAGCATATAGAGTGAAACAGGTGCTTACAGCCTGGGGTGTCTCACTCACAGCCTCTGTCTTCCCACCACACCTCATTCCTTGTGAGCCACAACCTTTGCCCTCCCCCGCCCCAATGAAACAGTGTCAGTTCATGGATGCATCACTGCTAATTATTTCTAGGAACTTCCCCAAAGTTAATTTCATTAACACCCTGAGACTGATACTTCCACAAACGCCAGGTCACTGCTAGTCTCTCCTCCAACTGGGCACACTCTACATGTACAGTTCCCCTCACAGGTGAAAGTGTCAACAGTCCACTGGGGGTATTAAATTACTGTGTTATAATAAGCTTCTGATCATTGCCATTCTACCACTCCATCATGGATACCACTTCTTATCTGTAAAATGTTCTGCCCAAATCAGCACATTCAGTTTCTTCTTCACTGCGTAGTTATGGACGTCGAATGTCCAGTGTCATACCCTACTCTAGAGGTAGATGACAGAGACTGGAATTCACATGTTCAAGTTGTACGCTCTTTAATTACTCGTCTCTCCCAGTGTCCACTGGAGCCTTCAGGGACCCCTCCCTTCTCCAGCCAAACCAGCCGCAGGCAAATCTCACTGTATCTTCTCATGTCCGATTCATGTCACTTGCTAATTCTAAGCCTTATCTGAGAGATGGCAGAGGCCCCATTTGTTATGCTGGTGGAATATATGATGGAATATACTGCATCATGTTATATGCAAACATTTGTTATTCTCTTTTTCAAATCCTCAGACCCCTCCCCCAAACTGTATCACTTCTTAACTACCTCCTGAGAAAACAAAACACACATCTCGGGGCTCCCGGGTGGCTCAGTCAGTTAAGTGTCTCCCTTTGGCTCAGGTTGTGATCTCAGAGCCCCGCATCGGGCTCCCTGCTCAGAGCGGGAAGTTTGCTTCTCCCTCTCCCTCTGCCTCTGCCCCCGACTCATGCTCACTCTCTCTAAGAAATAAATAAAATCTTTTTTTAAAAAAGAAAACACACATCTCTTCTGAAATGACTTTTTAAAAATTGTATGCCTTTCCCCACTTATTGCATGTCTCACAGGTCAGAACCGGAGATCCGCATAAACCCCATTCGGTCCGATTAACACAACTAAGCCCCCTGCAATCTTTTATGCACTCACTGAATACTAAACCAGACCTCCAGGCTCTGGGAGTCTCTACTTTAATTGGCCAAGTGGCGTAGAACAGAGAACACAGACACAACCACCAGCTTAGGCTCAAATATTAAAGGCGATGCCCCGCAATTATGGGGGCTCTTTATTCAAATTAAAAAGACTAAGGTAGACCTCTGAGTGCTATTTCTTTGGTTGGTGATCCATCTTCTTAAACTGCTTTTCCTGAGTCTGCAGCTTCTAACTGGCCACCTGTGGCTATTTATACTTAAATTGATTAAAATTAAATAAAATTAAATTTCAGTCCCTCACTTGTACCAGCCACAGGTCATGTGCCCGATAGTCACACGTAACTGGTCGCTACTGTATTCGACAGGGAGGATGGTGGAACATTTCCATCATCACTGGAAGTTCTATTAGACCATGCTGATCTTAGAAGATGTAGGAATCTCAGCGTCTCAGGCTGAACTGGGAAGCTGAGAAGCACTCTCTCTTATTGGCACAGCAGAAGGTGGGGGGAGAGAGGACTAGAATGGGGTACACCTTCGTGCTGGCAGCAATGTGGGAGGAGGATGTCTGTGTCTTGTGGCTCCCAGCACGGCCTTTCCTCTGACCCTCAGCAGGTAGCAGGGCAGATGTATACAACGTGTCCGGCATTTTTTTCTTGACCCTCTTCTCTACCTTGAATGCTACCTCAGCTGAAGCCTTCCTCTGATACCCATGACCATAATATCCCTAGAGCTCCCAAAGCCAAGAGATACCTTATACGGAAGCTGGGTGTGTGTCTTCCCAGAAGACACACCTGACCATTATGATCCTTGCAATGATGACTCAGCTCTACTGCTGCTATGGATAATCCTCTCCCTGCATGCATAATGAAAGAAACTGGTCATCAGACAGCATTCTTGAAAAAAAAGAAAAGCTTTTTTTGGTGGGATTTCTTAATTTGAAAGGAGGGAAGCACTGAAGGGAAGGACCGTGCAGAACATCCTGCCACCTAAAACAGAGGTTTGGAACACTGGGCCTCATGGAGCTTGCATGGCATTTTTTTTTTTAAAGATTTTATTTATTTATTCATGAGAGACAGAGGGAGAAAGAGAGAGAGAGAGAGAGAAGCAGGCTCCCAAGGAGCAGGGAGCCCGACGCGGGACTCGATCCCAGGACCCTGGGATCACGACCTGAGCCGAAGGCAGACGCTTAACCATCTGAGCCACCCAGGCGCCCGCTTGCATGGCATTTTTACCCACATGATCCAAGTGGGAAAGACTCCCCTGGGGTCACTCTCAGTGTCACTTAGTTGCATGGCAATCTTCTTTAGGATACACTGAACTTGTAGATCACCTCCTTGAAACTTGTTTGGGGCCCTAAGACCTGCTACTCAAAGTACAAATTCATAGACCAGCTGATCCTGGTCACCTGGGAGCTTGGGAGAAATGCAGCATCTGTTTTTTTTAAGATTTTATTTATTTATTTGACAGAGAGAGACACAGCGAGAGAGGGAACACAAGCAGGGGGAGTGGGAGAGGGAGTAGCAGGCTTCCTGCCGAGCAGGGAGCCCGATGTGGGGCTCGATCCCAGGACCCGGGACCATGACCTGAGCCGAAGGCAGACGCCCAACGACTGAGCCACCCAGGCGCCCCCGAAATGCAGCATCTCAAGCTCTACTTCAGAACCTGCCTTTTAGCAAGACTTGCAGGTGATTGGGAGGCACATTAAGGTTTGAGAAGCATCCCCAAGGCATCAGCCCAGTAATAGTATTAACTGTCTACCAGTGGAATACACAGTCTGCTTCCAAAGTAAATAGCAGATAGGACCCCTGATCCCACAGAGCTTAAAATTCAATAGGAGAGAGGATTCACTCAAGGAAAGGACATATAAGAATAACAGAATCGGGGCACCTGGGTGGCTCAGTCGGTTAAGCGTCTGATTCTTGGTTTCACCTTAGGTCATGATCTCAGGATCATGAGATCAAGCCCTGCCTCACTGGCTCTGCGCTCAGAGAGGAGTCTGCTTGAATTTCTCTCTCCCCCTCTGCTCCTCCCCCTGCTCTCTTTCTATCAATCAATCAATCAATCAATCATTAAAAAAAAAAAGAGTAACAGAATCCACCCAGCTGAAACACGTGCAAATTTATAGCTAGGAGCAGCCAGGGAGAAATAGGCATTTAATATCTGAGTGGGAGCCATGTGTAAAGGGGATTCTGCAGTGATTAATGTGGAAGAGATGAAGCTGGTGAATCAAGAGGTCCCTGGGCAAGTCAGCCTGAGGCAGTTGGGGGTAGAGGGTTGAGGGTACAGGTGGTGGCCATGTGAAGAACATGCAAGGTCATAGGCTAAAAGGAGTTCATGGTGAGGTGATAGGTGGGTGGGGGTCTAAAATGATCTTTAGCCTGGCAAGAGGGTTACACCCAGCAAGGCAGTGTGGGAAAACTGGGCTTTCCAGAAGATACCACTATGATGATGATGATGATGATGATGATGATGTGAAAGCAACTATAGCCCTTAAAATTCTCCAAGGCTAAATGGGAGAAACCGTGTATGATCAACTTGGAACTCAGATTTTGTTCTGCTTTCTGCTTGTCTCTGCTCACCCTACTTTTAATGCTCAACAGTTATTAGGCTTAAGGGAAGTCACAAAGGGTAGAAATTTGGAAATGCTCATAAAGTGCTTTAACTCTTATGAAAAAGATAGACTAGAAATACAAAATGTTAATGTCAACACAAGGCAAAGCAGTGGACCATTCAAAGAGCAGTGTGCTTAAGTAAATATCACTACACGTTATCAGATGTATAAAAAGATCAACACTTTTTTCTTCCTCACCATTTTTCTCTTCAATTTACACTCAAGCTATCCATTACAATTTTTTTCCTGCTTCTTTCTTTTTTTTTTTTTTAAGTATTTTATTTTTAAGTAATCTCTATACCCCACATGGGGTGAGACCTTCCAGCTCCAAGACTGAAAGTCATATGCTCTACCAACTAAGCCAGCTAGGCAACCCTTGTCTGTCTCCTTTCTTGCTCCTGTCATCCCTGTAGTGGGCTGAATGGTGGCCCGCCAAAAGGTATATCCATGTTGACATGAAACACATGAACGTATCTTTATTTGGAAAAAGGTTCTTTGTAGACGTAATGAAGTTAAAGATCTTGTTTTTCTTTTTTTTTTTTTTTTTTGAGAGAGAGGGGGTGGGCCATGTGGGGGGGGGGGCAGTTGGCAGAGATAGGGAGAGAGAGAGAGAGAGAATCTTAAGCAGCTCCAAGCTCAGCGTGGAGCCCAACACAGGTTTCGATCTCACAATCCTGAGATCACGACCTGAGCTGAAATATAAAGTCTGACACTTAACCGACTGAGCCACCCAGGTGCCCCTGAAGTTAAGGATCTTGTAATGAGGAGATCATCCTGGATTATCTGGGCGGGCCCTGAATCCAATGACAAGTGTCCTCGTGAAACCAAGGAGACACACACAAGTGACAGGTCAACACAGGCAGGAGAGGAAAAGGCGATGTAAAAACAGAGGCAAAGCCTGGAGTGGGGTAGTCCACAAGGAATGCCACCGTCACCAGAAGCTGGAAGAAGGTGAGGACTGGAATCTCCCCAAGAGCTTCTCAGAGGGTCATGGCCCCACCCCACACCTTAAATTTGGACTTGTGCTCTCCAGATCTGCGGGAGGATAAGAATCTGTTGTTTTAAGCCACCAACTTTGTGGTTATGTGTGACAGCAGGCTAGCAAATTAATCCACTCCCTAAATATTAGCAATGTGTTATATTTCTAATTTAAGGAAAAACATCTATTTTTTTCTAAGTTTGATCTAAATGTGTACTATGTTAAAACCAGAACTGTAAGCTAATCTACAAAATACATATTTAAGAAGAGGGTTAAAAATGACTTCCAAATGGTTTACAACACAGAATTGTGCACCACTCTTGCCACTCGGGGGGGGGGGGGGGTGTCTCTTTTTCTTTCCTTTTCCACCTCCAGGGTGTGTGTGTGTGTGTGTGTGTGTGTGTGTGTGTTTTCTGCTCCTGA